>NW_016690411.1:37219-73866 GCF_001604755.1 Lepidothrix coronata | reverse complement strand
TTTGAAGGATGTCTCAGGGGCTTTCCTTCTTTCATGCATGAACTCTACTTGAAATGGTCCTAGTTCATCCTGGTGAGGTATGAGAACTCTGTAAGATGCAAGAGAGTTTCACATCCAGATCTTTCTTCATTATAGTCATAAGATACTTGCTGTTTTGTTAATATCTTGCTTAACAGTCTGCCTTTGCTGAACTATGAGGAAGACAAAGCTTGCGTTTTACCTTCCTCATTTAATATGGTTGGATTCACCAAATAAGAATGTGGCCATTAATCTTGAGAGAATATATATTCATGGACTCTGATGAAGAGATCTGTCTGAAAAATGATAATTAGTTCTTAAAATGGAAATGGAGAATTTTGACAAAAATTTCTATATATTGTATAGAAATATATATATATTCTTAATTTCTATATATTTGGAGGACCCAAAAGCTTAATCTAAAATAAAATTTTCTATGTTTTTGAATTGTGGAATTGAATCATTCGGTTCCATAAGATTTTTCTTAGCTAGGATTTTAATTAGGTGACTGGAATTACCTTTCAGACTGGAGGTTTCCAGGAGAACCTCAGGAAGTTTAAAATGCTCAAAAAACATTGTATTCCTTACGTTTGGGGGTCTGCCCCCTGGCTGGTGTACATGTTCTGAATTGCCCCTTGCTACAGGGACATATTAGGTCTCAGCATACCTGGGCACGTTACATGTAGTCCTACATGTAAAGGTTGCATCATAACGTAAAAAAAAAAAAAACCAAACCCAAACCAGAAATCTAATGAACAAACAAACATAAAAAACCAACAAAACAAAACAACCAAACAAAAAAAAAACCACACAGAAAAAACCCCACTACTCTTTGACTTCATTAAAGAAAGAAATTATTTTTTTACATCACTTCGGGCCAGCTTTGCATTCTCCTTTCTAGAACTTTTTCTTTCTGAACAAGCATAGCTAAAGAGGGTTGTTTCAGAGAGATATTTTTAAAATTGCAGTTCTCTTGTAAGGAGTGTTAATGTGCAAGTAGCTTTTGGAGAAACTTCTTTTTTTCATTATTTTTTCTCTTTTTTTTTTTTAATTTATTTTAAGCTCAGGAAATCAGGGGCTTTTGAAAGACAGCTGTTTGGAATATTCTGTAGTCTAATCTTGTTTGTTTTTTTTTTTCTCTGTCCTAATAGAAATCTCATTTGTAGTGATATCAAAATCCTCTTCCAGCCAGCTGGTGGAAGAACAAATTTTTTCTGTGAAAAGCCTGGGCACCTTGCAGTGGTTCTCTTAACAGATGCTTTGTGTTCACATTGAGAGGGTGGGAACATCAGCTTTGACGTTCTTACCTGACTTGACCTTGATAATGAGTTCTCCTTGGAAGAAAGGAAAACTTTGTTCCCCAGCTAAGGAAAATAATAAGGCAACTTTATTTTGTCAGCTGAATACCTCCAGGTTCTGTTACTTCAACCTCTGGAAAGGAGAAAACAGTGACTGCTGTTGCCTTCCAGTGCTGGACTGTAAGGAGGGTTTGTTGAGGGGCTTTTAGACCCAACTCTCACTCCCTGACTGTGTAAATGAGAAGTACTGGGAGCCAGAGAGAGCTCTGTGGTTTTCCTTCTGAGGGCATGTGGGGAGAGGAACCCTGAATGTTATTTCATTCTTCTCTTCCAAAAAAAGGGTTATAAGTTAGTAAGTTATAGATAATTAGGCAAAGCTACCTGCTATAGCATGCTAAGAATCTACCTAAAACATAACAACATGGGTACATGTAAAAATGTAATGTATTCCATTTCTTTTTCAAATGAGGGTATGAATGAGCTTGATTTTGCTTTGTATACTTAATTTTAAATGTGCATTTTTGTTTGTTTGTTTTGTAACATACCATGAGAAACTGATATTTGCAGCTATGAATTTTTCATAGTAATCCATATCAATTTCTCCAAATTGTCTGAGATCAGTAAACAGAAGATATTAGAGAGGCTATATCTAAGATCTTCATTGACCATAATAAGACTTTTAAAAATGTAGGAAACCAGCTCAGTTCAGTCATTTAAGCATTTTTTTTCTCTAATACTATTTAACAAAATATAAAATGTTGCTCAGTAAAGATCATTTCAACAACTGTGGTGACCTGAATCACACTAGCTCTAATTTGAGTAACTAATCATATTCCATAACCAGTTAAAAGCCAAGAATTTGTTACAGGGAGAAGCAGGAAATAAAAAATGCTAGTAAATAACATTTTAAACAGGTTTACATGATCACACTTCAGTGGTTTTGATTTGGTAAATAGCACAATGATATCAAATTGAACTACTTAGTCATTAAATAAAGAGATGTGACCTATTCAAGGTAACTCTAATTAAAATCCAGTGTCTGTGCACTGCAATTTATTGCATCCATTGCAAGCCTTTTCCTTTCAAAACTAATTATAGTGATACAAAGAGAATGTGTTTTGATTTTGGGGATGTCATATTCATAAATTTGTGGTGCCTAATGCCTGTTCCATCCTCATGTCTTGCCTAATTTATCCTCAAAAAGTATGTTTGCTCTGTGGCTTTCTCCCAGCCCTTCTCAGTGACTTCACCCTCTCTTACCTGCTGCATGCCTTAGTTGTGCTCGTCTCAGAACATTCTCTTCAGGTATGTTTGGTTTTTTTCAGGGGGTTGTTTGTGGGTTGGTTTGGTTTGTGTGCGGGTTTTAGGGGGTTTTGTTTTGGTTTTTTGTAATGTGGCTGTATTAGTAAAATATTTCTTGGGTTACTGTAAACCATTTGAGGTCACATGGTCTTGTTAATGAGGTAATAGCAGCTGATCTTGTTCATCATGTGTTTGCTTTAGAGTTGTCAAACTGGATAAAAAAAGACATTTTAACATCAAGTAACCTTACTGACTGCTATTACAGTAATGGTGTGTTTTCAAAAATATTGATACACTAATATTTGACAAACCTATTCAATATGGGACACAATAATATTTAAATGCTTTAAGGGAAAAGTTTAACAGTAAAATGAAAAATACTATATATGGTGTGGTGTGCATGGCCAGTAAGTGCAGTTTGCAAGTGCACGTGCAAGGTTTAAGAATAAACCAGCATATTTTAGGATTAGCTTCAAGAAAACAGAAGCAGTTTCCCTGAAAAAAAAAAATCTGTGATATCTGTTGTTCATTTTACTTTGACGAAGCCAAATGGATTGTGATTGTAACAATCAACTGTTAAGATCTGCTTCTTTAAAGTAACTTCTAGAAGTTACTAACAAGTTACTGGCTTATTTAATTATTAATAGTAATTTAAGTAAGTATTTCTTCACACAGCTTGGATATTTAAGCCCAGGTTCACTTCTGTCTAAGCATAATTGAAGGCAAGTTTTGCAACTGCTTGGCATATACCTTTTTCAGCAAAACCAGGAACAGAAAATACTAGTATACATAATGGCTCCCTACCCCAAAAACCCCAGAAAGATATTTTGATATCTAAATCCACACTTTCAGATGCATCTAGTGACCACTTTTAGTTGTACCTGAAGATCAGTTACAGTAGTGACACAGTTTGGTTCTAAACATTGCAATCTCTGCCATAACTAAGAGGGTTCACTTCACATGCTTTGTGAGCAAATTAATTTTCTGTTTCTCTTTCTTTGTAACAACTGGTTTAAAATTCTTTTTTCATGTTGCCATTATTCTTTTCTTGTTCCTTAAAAAGATAAACAATTGATATTTTCTGGAAATCCAGCTCTATCAGGTTTCAGTGTCAGCAAACATGTCCTGATGGTAAGCAGTAAGATTTGGCTTAGAATTGAATTTCCAGACCTTACTTCTGTAGTTTTTCTGTAAGCAAGTCACAAAGTATGAAATTATAAGGTAGTATCAAATAATATCTGTTGCAGTTGTTTTATTAACACAATTCCATTTTCTGACTTTCCCTCATTCCATTTTTAATGTATTAGCTCAAAATCATATTTTTCTATCAAACAATACTGGAATATAATTACTATTTCAAGTGTAGTCCTGTTTTACATGCTGGCTTCTCTTTTTTTGTTTTGTTGTTTGTTTGTTGTTTTTTTTTAATAAAGTGAACACTATTGTGTTTTTGAGATAGATTAAAATGAAAGATTTTCTGCATTTTGGGTTTTCATTGTCACAGAGCAAGACTCCTTCCTACTACTTAATCACAAGGAGACACTGTTTATTCAGACTTGGATATAAATCCATAGTGATTTCTCATAATAATATAAGGAAAGTTGTTTAATAGTTCCAGCACAAGGTAGCTTCTGATCCAACTGAAAACATTCTCCAAAAGCAGACTCTGTTTGAAGGTCTGAAGTTTGGGAGCAGCAGAGCATGGCGCACAAGTTCCATAATTTTTCAGTGTATTTCAGCTAATTTTGTATTCCTGTTGATTTAGCATTTGGGTTTGTTTTTTTTTTTTTTTCAAATTAATGATTTGTGTTATTTTCCATGAGGTACTTGAAATTTCTGAAAATTATTAGATTTTTGGGTCAGTTTGATATTTTTAAGAATCTTGCTATAGCACTGGAAGGATCTCCTGGTTACTTGATTGAATTTTGCTGTTGTAAATAACTGTGCAGTATAATCCATTTTATAAACTAACTATTATGTTGATGTCTTCAGTTTTGGAGCCAAACCTTGGTTCACTTCAATTGCAAATCATTCCTCCTGTAAAGTGGCTTCACTCCATTCCAGTTTTCCTCTCCTCTTCTTTCAGGACAGGAAAGATTGGTCACTGGCTCTAATCCTTTCTTTTGTTTGTGGTGAAGTATCATCCTGAGTGGATGAGAGCTTTGTCTTTTGCTGAAATAGCCTAGAATGTCAGACCTTGTCATTGATACATAGAGGGAATGAGGATAAAAGGAAAAGATTATGATAAGATTGTAAAAAGCTATATAAATTTATTCCAAAACTCAATGAATAAAGCAAGTATGAAAGATAACTGTGAGAACACTAAATATACTCGGTACTATAAAACACCTTAAAGATTCTGTCTAACACAATTCAAATTTCTATTTAAAGTTACCTGTTGAGGGAGAAATGACAGAGGATGTTGTCTTTTTGAGAAGAATGAAGAACACAAAAGTGTCATTCATATTTCTCCAAATTTAACCATACTTCTGAAAGGAGGAAGTATAAAATATCAGCAGTCAAATGAATATTGAACTTTGCTAGCATGGTAGATTTGATGTTTTCCATCAATAGACATCTTGTTTGACTGGAAAATATCTTGTCTTCTATTTCTTTTCTGACCTGTTGGTTTCTTGCTGTCAAGAAGTGCTGTATTTCTGGTATTTCAGCATCAATCTCATACTATCACAAAGCTGGTGCCGTTGCCTGTCAGGCCTGCACAGTCTCAATTGGCAGACTTATCTGTCTTCAGCAGGATTAAACAGAAATATGTCTCATTCACATGATGCTCCAGCCTTAGGCTGCTCCAACCCCAGGAAACTTGAGTACATTAGCTTCAAAGAAACTGTCTGCAACCTCTTCTGACAGCATATTTTACAAAGTACCCTCCAATCTATTCCTCAAGCTGTTTTCCCTGTCTCTTTAATATTTACTCTTTGTATTGTATAAGTACTTTACCACTTTTCTTGTCTCTGGCAGTTTTGTAATAGAAAGTGTTAGACCATTCTTTTTATAAGTTTACCTTAGTTATGTGCTAATATATTTCAAGATATTTTAAACCGGTGCATTGCAAATGGTCCTATACTTGTAGCAGAAGATATACAAGATATACACTGGCATGACAGGATAGTGCTTATTAAAGACCTTCCCCAAATTGCCACTGTATCCTGACATGAACAGTTTTCTTTAAAACAGTATGCTCCATGGCTTTATTTGGTGCAGAAAATAAGAAATAATGTGACTATCACCTGTGAAACTCTTGTCTTTGGCTTACTTAGGCACCATTTCTGTTATTGCAACCTTATATTAAAAGAGTAAAACATAACTTCAAAACATAGTTATCTTCATGAGTCTGTGTACATGCAGTCATTCTCGTGTTATGTATATATGCACACACTTAAAACTGCACATATATATCCTCAAATGAACGTTTTATTTTCTAGGAAATAGCATCTCACAGAGCAGTTCTAGTTTGCATGTAAAATATTAGGCCTTAAATTGTGTTTATTCTCTTTGGGTTAAGCTATGTCATTCTTCAAATGGGTTGGTGCTACATATTATAGCGTTTAGTGCCTTTATAAGCTACTTTTTATTAGGGATTGCATTGCTTATAAACTGCATTTTCCTAATAGTAACATAGTCTGCCTTGTATTTTATGTCACTTCAATTTATATGTACCTCAACAACAGCATATCCCACCTGAGCCATGATAGCTAAATAAAACTGCAGAACTTGAAGTTAATAATATTGCCCAAAAAAGTTGGTATCTAGGTAGTGACAGGATTTCTTACTGTTTTGATGCACCAGTGAAATGAGATCTGCACCTTACTATGAGAAAGTTACAGGTTTTCTTGCTCTGACTACATGGGGCAGGCAGGGGTACAGGAAATATGACTGAAAGCATCATGAGACCATGATGCCTTCAAATTCCCAATTCTAACTGCAGCTGTTCTTACAATGTAAAAATGGTTGTACAGACAAACATGAATGGCTGCAATGTGCTGTCCTTTTCTGCTGTGAATGCTTTAATGGAGGAAAGAGGAAAGCAGTATCCTTCCAAGGGGAATATATTCAAATTGTAAAACAGCCAAGAAACAAACATAGGCCTCCCTACAAAACTTTTTAACATGAAATACAGTGGCGTTTAGGGCTGTAGAGTCATATATCCCCATGAATACACACAGCTTGTTTTTTCCTTTGTGCTTAGAAGAGGTTACCAGAAAACAAAGGTAGGTGTTATGATACATGAGGAGAGATACCTACACAACTGACTGCTGCAGTATTATTGAAGCTGTTCCTTTGCTAATACTATATTAGTGAAGTTATCTGATACTGCTTTGGACTTCTCATGTCTCCACCAACAGCACAGATGAAAAAGGGGCCAAGGAGTCTTTTTCATCTTCAAGCCTGCTCAGCATAGTTTCGTGGATAAGAAGAAATGATCCTTCTCTCTTGGTTTCTTGTTGCTGTTGCTATTGGAGTTTCTTTGAAAAACAGACAGACTCTAAATATTTGGCTTCTTTGAAGTGGTTCCTATTATCCATGAAATTTTGTATTCAGAGCAGACATGAAGATACAAGAGTAGCTTCTGTAAATTTATGTAACTGTTTGCAAATATGTCATTTCACTACTGACATAATTTTTCTATAACAAACATACTTTTACAGCTAAAACCTTACAATTCTAGTCACAGAGATGGGTGTTATAGAGCATGTACAGAGAGTAATTATTTTGTACAACTTTGACCCAAAAGAACACAGTGAATGTGTTCAGGATGTTTTGAGCTGAATGATAATTCTGATGAAAGTTTGTGGGCTTTTTTGGTTTGTCTTTTTTGCTTTTTGGTTTTTGGAACACACTGGGTTACGAGGAAGCAAGTTTTGTCAGGAGTGCATCCATAAACTTTTCTATCCAAAAAAAAAGCCTGTATTTTTCTGATGTAAGCTTTGCAATTCACTCCTGCTCATTCAGGCTTTGCTCAGGATTTGCAGCTAAAGATTTCTGGTTGATATGCAACAGTTAAGGACAGACTATGACTTTCTGAACAACTGCAAGATTTAACAGGTTTTAGTCATGCCGAGCTTGATTTGAGGGCATGAAGCTTGTTGCTCCTCTGTTGTCAATACTAAATAGCAAGTCAAAAGGAGGATGTAGCTGCCAGGGTTTAGTGCAGAGAGAATACAGAAATGGCACTGGTGCTGAGAGGTGTTGCTAAGTTAAAATCTGTGGTGTTCAGAAAGGTAATGAGTCAAATTGTGGGACGGGGAGAGGACTAGAAGCCTGCCAAGATGAAAGGAACAAATGATGGGAGGGATGGGAGGGGAAGTAAGTCCATTTTAGCTGTTAGAATACTAATTCAGAACCAGTATAGGTCAAAGTTTTATCAACACTAGAAGAGACTATTTTGGCCTGAAGTTGTTTTAGGAGCCCTAGCTGCAGTGTTCGAAGAACTATTTAAATGGAGGATTTATCACCACAAAGGGAGCTTAGATACTGTATGTCTATAAGGCATTTTATATGAAGATTTGGGTATCCTTAGGTGTTTCACAGTATGTGAACTGGATGCTTAATTACTTAATCTACAGAATGTCATTAATCAAGGGGTGTGGTTTTAATGAAGTTCTCTCATATGCAGTAATTAAGCCAGTTTTCCTACTGATATCTGTCCTTTATTCTTTAACTTCTGTGAATAATCTTGTTTTCTGCAGCGCTGGTCCCGAGCTATCTGTGTGCTGGATGGCTTGCCATTTCCCGGGTGTAGATTAGTCAGTCAGTAGCTGCAAGCCGGAGATGAGCCTACCTGCTTTCCCATCTGTGGGAACACTAATTAGAGTTTTCTTTCTCTTTCAGGCATCATTTTTTTCCTGAAACTTGTAGGAACTTAATTATCTCTGAGAATATTTCTGTCCCCTACCCTGTGTTAGTTGGATAAAATTAAACAGCAGAATTTCTCTGTTATTAGGATAAAACCAGTGAAACAGACAGTGCAGTCACATAAGTTTCATTGCCCTAGGAATCTGGACTAAAAAGTTTATTTCTCTTATGGCATCACTTTGCTGATAGACCCACACTAGTCTTAAGACATACATTCTGGTCATGGGCAATTCTTTCCTTCTGTCGAGTATGCATTTTCATAATACAATGGGACAAAGATCACATTCTTTCCATAATCAACAGCAGAGATATAACTGCATACACTGGCAAGATGGATAGGATGGAGTACAGATGCTGCCCAAATATTCATTCTCCCTGACTTCATTGGGTTATTTTTAAAATATCCTTTCAGTTAAAGTTACATAAAGAAGATGGTTTTGAATGGCTTCTTCTTTCACTTAACTTTCATAAAGATACTCAGCAATGAGGTTTGCCTAAATGTCTGTTCTGTGCTGTTCTGAAAAGAAGCTGTTACAATGTTAACTAGACCTTCATTTGTCCTCTGTCATATGTTAACATCAGTAATGTTCTGATTTTGTGACTACAATATAGTTCTCTGGGGAGTAATTTGCCCCAGTTAGACCATCTGAAAACAGTTACTTCATGTTCATTATCCTTCAGTATTTCAACTATTTCTTCAGTAATTAATGCTATTTTAATTAAAATTTTAGATATATCTCCCTATATGTACCTAGGTATAACCTAGAGGTATCCCCAAATTTGTATGTTCTCTCTTTGTTATTTCAAATTTCTCCACAAACGTCCCTGATTATTAAAACAGTGAAATAGTGAAACTGAAGCTGTACAACTGAAGGGTTCCTTACTGTTTATTCCACAGGCTAGAGTGTGTAGCTAGGACCACTCAGGATCAGGCCACATACTTATTTCTCCAAATAAACCTCTAAATTGTAGTTAATATCAAATTCTGTACATCTGCTGATTTGCTGAGTTTTGGCTTTTTGGCTTTTTGTTGTTGCTTTGGTTTGGTGTTTGTTTGTTTGTTTGTTTGTTATCCTGGTAGCACTTCATACTATAAAAGTTTGCACAAACACCCAAGAAAACCTGACAACAAGAGGCATGCAGTACAATAAAATAAACCGTTTTTCTCAGCATGAAATTGAAGCCACTCTTATGGTTGCAGCTAAAAAAGCACTTAAAGAAGTGTTTAAATGTTTGAATTAAGTATACTGCTATTGCTATGGCTAGGTCTTTGCTTTGCATGTCTAAATGGATTAGAACAGAGTTTGACTTTGTTTCTGCCTTTAATACTTACAGAAGTGTATTATTTATAACAACTTCAACATTCTGCTATATGAAATTCACTTAATTTGAAATATCTATAAATTACTATCGAGGTAAGAGTTTTCTTCCCTACATAAACACATGTTCTAATCTTCTGAGGCTAAGTATAAGAAGGTAAAGCATGTCTTCTCAATAGTAGTGATGCTTCTGGTGCAAGAAAGATGTTGAGCATGTTTTCTTTGTTCTGGCTAGGAAAGTGAGGTTAATAGCACACAAGAAAAAAAGCATTTGACATCCATTATAAAGTGTTGTCTAGTGCTACTGTGGTAGGACAGTATCAGAAAGTACTTAAATTGTTGCTACATCATTAAGGTTCAGAAAGTAATTATGTTCTACAAACCATTTCTGTGTTTTAGAAGGAAATAGCAAAATTTTACATTAGGACAAAACTTTCAAAAGTTTTTTTCTTTGTTGTTTTAACCTTTCCTCCACCCTAAAAATCTCTCTCTCAATATCAGCCTGGAATCTGAAATTCAAAATGGGTTCTCCCTGGTACATATTTCATCAACAATGAACTTTCTGTAATCAGAGCTTGGAAACATGAAGACACACAGCAGTTTTAAATACAGTGTCTGGGGAAAACAAAAACTAGCTAATGGTTGAAGGTTTGAACCAGCTGCCTTCTGGAGTCCAGGGAGCTATAGGATTTGCTGATGCTTCTGTACTTTGATGGTTTTGTCATTTAATTCCCTGTTCGAGACCATAAATACTTGTAACTGATAGAGACACTCTTCTCTCTGCCTCCACTTACTTTGCTCCTGAAGGAAAAACAACTCAATCCCAGGATGCGTTCTTTGCCCTCTACTTCCCTTCTGGCTTGGCAGATGTGATAAGATTCTCACCTCTTCTAACAGTCTAACACTCAAATTTGTGCTTAGAAAAGATAGACACTTTGCAGAGGCAGAGCAACCAAATGCACAGGGCTGGGTGATTTCAACACACAAGGGAGCTTAGGGGGAGACTGAGCTGCCTGTCCTTGCCTCTAAAGCACCATGTTATCAAGGTCTTTCTCTAGCAGCTGTTGCTTTGTCAAAAGCTCACCCAAGCACAGCTTGTCTGTATATGTCCTCCTTTCACCCCTTCCCCAAAATCAGGAACCCCTCCAGGTGCCTTGAGCTGCTACTGCTGCTGAGAGCATGGCTGGCTCAGGCTCTAGGCAGGGCAGCCTGCAGGAGTGATGGGCTGCCTGCTTTGCCCAGGCTTCACAAGGAGATTTTTTGGTAGGGCACCTGTGCCAAGCAATCGTGTGTTAGTCTTAATATTTTACAGTCCTCAGTCTGGTGAAATAAAGAGTGGTTTTACTGTGCTAGCAAGAAAGAAAAACCTGCATTACCCTAGCTATGGCAGTTTTAAGAATTACAGTCCAGAAATAAGATTTCTTGTTTGAGGCTGCCTGAACAATGCAAGCCAGTTGAGGATTAGGACTGTCAAAATATAAGCATGTACTCTTAGTCAGTCATCTTGGTGAGAAACAAGTAGGAACTGCAAGACTGACCATTCTCTCTGCCAGGCTGTCCACTGACCCTGCCTTGCCTGCACAGGATGCATCGCAAACATGAACAGATACGAATGCAGTTTGCAACTTCTGATAGTCATACCCTGTCTGGTTGCACCCTGTCTCCTGTTTTGGACATAGTTCCCTGACCGTTTCTTTTGAATGCAGTTTGTCTCCTGCTCCTGACTTAGTTTTATGTTACTGTTTCTCTAGATACCATATCACTTGTTCAGTCAGTGCTATGCTGTATTTTTTCTTATTCTTTCTCTTCCTCAGCCAAGAGAAGAAACAGCTGAGTGTTCAAGTGGAGATGATCTTAAGACTCATTGCTATAATGGTAGAACAGATTGTATTTACTGTAGGCTACTGAAGTATGTGAACTGTAGGCAATGAACAGGCAGTGTCCCCACTCTGACTATTGTGAACAGTGCAAGCCTGTGTTCGTGTAGAAGAAATGAAAACATCAAGATAACCTGAAGAGATTTCTTTCAGAATTTCCCTCTTACAAAATTTCAGAGTTGCCTTGTAGCTCACTGTTTATTGCTGCAAATGCCTCGCCTCACCTCATATTTGTGACAGGTGCTTCGGGTTTTGTGTGAACAACTAAACACCCCTGTAGCCAACTGTGCACTGCCAGAAAAAGAATCTTTTCCGATCTTGTCAGAAATCCTGTCTTGAAACATCCCCCGTTTTCTTATTACAAATAAGGTGGATTTTGAAACCCCCTCAAGATTCTTCCCAGATGAGGTAAATCCTGCACTTCCCATCAGTTTGCCTCTTTGTACAGATTTCATTCTTCCATAGTTTTTACTTAGCTCTTTCTTCACTTTTTTTGTGAGAGAATTGTGCTTTTTCAAGTGCTTGAACAGTGACTGTTTGGCTCTTTCCTTGAGGTCAGTGTAACGCTGAAGCTCTTGTTCGTGCAGTGGCAAAGTACTCTGCATGTAACCAAGAAGGAAGGAATGTGGGGAGAGTGATGGTGTTCTGATGTGCTTCTTGTTGACATCTAATTCCCTGGATACTCTTTGAAATAGTTACTTTTCTATAAAAGTGACACTGTTGCTTTCATTAACAGACTTCTTGATGCGTCTTGCTCAGAGGAACTTTCAGTAACCATACATTATGTACACATGTGCATGCCTATGCATAGAAATATAGTTACTGAATTTATGGCACAAGCTATTACAGACTTCCTTTTTAAGCACTTGCAAACGAGACTATGAAAATTTAAAGGCAACTACAGTGAAGCCACTGGTTGACTAATACAGAATTACTCAATCTATGTCTAACCAGCTTGATCCATACTATCGAGACCAAGATGAAAGGTTAGTTTCTGCTCTTCTAGTAACTAGCCTTGCAAACACCTGTTTTAAATTCTGTCATGCTGAATTACATGGCTCTTATCATTTTCAGATCTTTTTTGAAAGCAGCCCCAGGTTACATGCATATTGGATTACCGTGCATCAAAGAGACTAAAATAGGTGTGTTATAAAGATAAGGACTTTTTTGTATTCTACTTGCAAAAAATTGCATTAAAAAGACCCTTTAGAGAAAACGAAAAAGGCTCAGAGGAACCAAACTGGAAGAAGCAGCTCATAGAAAACTGCAGAATGGCTGACAGATTCCTGACAATATACACTGGTACTTTGTTTCTGGCTTTAATGTGTGTTTTATATCCTCATGAAGAAGCATAAAGTTGGGCATTAACATGTGAAAACAGAAACTACTTACACATTATTGACTCATTTTATAGTCTTTTGAAATTATAAAGAAAATCACAGTTACTTTCAGATGGTAATTTTCTCAGGTATTCCTCACTGACAGACCCGATGTGAATTTATCGGTAACCAAAAATCTTTCTAAGTAGCAACATGTGAATTTATTTAGGGATTTTACAGGAAGAGTTGAGATTTTTTTTTTTTTTTTCCATGTTGAGGTCTGAAAGTTTGAAAGTTGCATTTGATTCTATTACCTATTTATTAGGAATAAAAAGTCCACAACATGAAATGGTGAAGAAATTATATGTTGCTATTCATAAAACCATTTCAAAGAGCTACCTGTACAGGAAGGACCAATACCAATTAAAATGTGAAAGAACAGTAAGTTCTAGAGGGAAATTCTTTCTGAAAATGTCATATATATGTGTCTGCCTATTTCTTGTATTTGACTGAGGGAGAATCCAAGCTCCAAGAAAGGCTCTTGTACTTCACGTCAATAATCATGTTTTTTACAACTGACAGATATTTGATGTGAATATGAGGAGCCTTGGAGGTACAATGTTTGATGGAAAGGTATTGAGGGTATTGAGTTACTCAGCTTGGGTACTAGTATTGAGTTACTCAACTTGCAGGGTAAAAGCATGAAACAGTGTGAGCTGTATCAAGTATAACCCAAAAGAGGTTATCTGCAATTCTTTATGTTCTCTAGACAATCTAAACAGGACTGGTTTTGGAGGCTTTATGACTTGTACAATCTGACTTTACTGAGCTTAAGTTGATTAGTAGTTATTTTTAAATCACATAAACTTTCAGATGATTTGAATATTTTTATTTAGAACATTATAAGAATCAAATGTTAGTCTGTTTTTCCAGTGTCATAAACTACAAAAACTAAGGAATCAATATTAGAAGGAAATAGATTATAACTAAGATACTAGAAGGGAAGGGGGTGCAGATGTGGGATGGAATTCATATATTATTCACCACGTTTTGGCAAAGAAAAGACTATTCAGTTTTAATGCCAAAAGTGAAACAGTGGGAAGCATGTAGACTCTGAGTGGCCTGATCTCACTAGCCTCACCACCATGCATGGGATGGGAGAGAAAGCACTGTCCTCATCTCTCCTAGTAAGGGTTGCAGGGAAAGGAAGAGTCCCCCGCCCAGTTCCTCTCAGTAAAACACATCTGGGGGAGAGAGGAAAGTGTTCTCTGTTTGTGCATTGGTGTGGTCACAGAGAACGGGTTACATTCTCAGTGAGGAAGAAGGTGGTTTTGTACACAGCACCTGTTTACAGGACTCTACCCTTTTAGGCTGATGGCTTTCTGACAGTGTATGGCCTGATCCTTCCCACCCCTGCTGTGCTCTCTGCTTGCAACAGTGTGCTTTGCTGCGTGGATGCAGCTGCTGTGTTTTGTACTATGCTCCTTCTCGTGTGTGGTTCCGAGTACATCCCCAAGCTATAGGCTCATCCATGTAACTAACATGTCATTCAGATTGCACTTCAAGACTGAGCACAGCTTATCATCTAGTAGTGATTAATTGCTAAGAATTCCCAGTACCATTCAGTCAATCCTCCCAAATCAACAAATTTAATGAAGATTAACATACTGACCAGTCAGCTTTCCTAATGTAGCATATAATCTTAGTAACGGTCTGTGCTTCCCACATGTATGACCCTATGTTATAACACAGCAAAGGAAAAACATAACATTTGCCTTTTCTTAAGCATACCATCACCTTGTGAGCCTACGGATAGTAACTCTGGACCCATCTCTCAGGGAATGTATTCACGTTCCTTGGCTTCTCTAAAATGACTTCTGACAAATTTACCCTTCTTAGGGAAACAGTCTGCCTACGGGTACAATTGGTGCTGGACTTTTTGCTATTCTGCAACTTTGGATGAGGCCAAGACAGTGGGATTTACAGGGGAGGATCTCGATTTCCTGCCTGTTTTTCAGGCGATATTTGAATATGCTCTATGAATTACTTTGCACCCACAAGCCAATAGTTAACTCTAACACAGAAAATACTTCAATATCTTTGCATATAACAATTTCTTGTAACCTCATCACCTGCAGTGTTCATAAGATCATTATTTTAAAACTAGTATCTAGCATACCGATCTGGTTACTAGATATGATAAATTAACCTTTGCAGGAACATTTGGCATTAAATTTGGCTCCATGCTCATAAAATAAAAACATAAAATTAATTCAATCAGGAGAATGAAAAATTCTAAAATTCTCAAAAATATATTTTTCACATGATGTTTCTGGGAAAAAAGTAATAGGCTGTGTAGGTGATTCTTCATGTAAGGAAGTCCATGAAAATGAAGGTGCTGAATCTGAGCTAAGAAATATTGTTAGATTTCATATGAAAATAATACAGTAAGGAGTTTTTTGAAGTCTCCCTTACTGTTATTCTGGAATTAGTTACAAGTTACTATTGAACTATAGTTCAATAGGTTTCTTTAGTTCCTTATTTCTCAGTTGATTTATTAGTATCGAGGTAGGGAAGTTGACTATTTACTTCCATCGCGTTATCTCTGAGCTTATAAAAAGTATTGTGTTCATTTCTTCTAAGTGGTCTCTTAGAAATTTTGTATCTATATTTTGGACTTAACCAGAGTGAGAAATGTATTATATGAATTTTAAATGCATTATTAGTTTTAAATAAGAAACTTCCTGCTAGATTCTTGAGAGATTTTGGGTGTGAACTAAGGTGACAAAGGACTTTAGTGTCATTAACAAACAGGAGACCTCACTTGAAGCTTTAGTAAGATTTGCCACCCAACAAACTAAGGTACCTTTTCCTTCTGTCACTTCCTGAAAGTTCGTGTCACTTAAGGCTTTCAATCCTCTACTTGGTGCTGCTGAGTCCTAGCCCAAATAATATGTCCACGTGATTAAGATGTATTGATTAAAGAATTATCATATCATGTGAGGAATGAGCATCAGAAGAATTAATAAAAGCCAAATATCTTTTTTATGCTAATTATTTTCAAAATGGATGGCGAAGGAAGAGAACCACAGAATGTATGTCAGCAGTTTGGTGTCCTTGGTGCACTGCATCAATAACTCTCAAAGACTGTATAGCTCTTTCATTTGTGGCTCTTTCATTTCATATTTCATTAGACTTTATAATTATATTAGTCATTTCTTTGAAATAAATATACTAGTGCATTGAAATATTGGACTTCATCATTTGGAGTGTAATTCCAGCTGCTTCTAAAATGTCATGAAAATCCTATGGCAGCACAAGAACTATATTCATGCTTCAAGAGATAATTTCACACGTTGCTGTCTGGTTCTTTACAGCTACCAGCACCTAGCTGAACAAAGGGTGTCTGACTGTTCAAAGGGCTGAATTTTGCTAGCTTTCCTCATAGATGTCGCTTTTCTCCAATTTTCAGAATTTTAGTGCTGGTATTATGGGGGAAAACTCTTGAATCACAAGTTTGGAAAATATTACATGGCTAAAAGCCCCTAGAGAGATGAAGGGACGAGTGATGGTTCCTCTGCAGTGTACAGAAATGGCTCTTCTGATGGAGTGCTAGTCCATTGTGGGAAGAGCAGGACCAAGATGAATACTGCTGGGCGCAGGGACTGTCCTCAAATCCTTAATTTGCTCCTTCCCATAGCCAGGGACTGGGAATATGAGTAACTATCCAGGAGGTTCACTCCTGCTGTTAGTCTGACGAATCCCCTGCATTATAAATGAGGCTGACAGACTGAGAAGCCAAGTGCAGATCAAGAGCCAGCATTTGGCCTTGCTGGGTGTGGTATCTCGCCTACACCATTCTGTCACACAGTCAAGCAGTCACAGATCTCCTGTTTTGTTCACAGCACTGGTTCACTGTGTGAATCTCAGGAAGACGCATCACTTAGGATTAGGTTGTCCTACTTACTGATCAAATGCTAATGACAGTACCTGTGTTAAAGAATAATAAGTAGCCTGTAGGAAATATAAGTATTGCCTTATAACAAGTGATGATAAATGCTACTCTTCATGCTTATTACAATAGCCAAATTTTACTCAAATATTTTCAAAAAGAAAATTTTGGTATCCCAACTTTTTGGCAGTATAATATTCCATCTTATTTCAGTTTGTCCGGGTATTTTTCCTTTAGCCTAGTCCACAGAAATATTCCTGGGTTTCCAGTAGCTTTTCATCAAGAAACCATAATTATCATTCTAGATTTTATTTCAACACAGTCAAAAACAACACAGTTTTTATCTCAGCTAGATGATTATGCAAACAGAATGCCAGTTCTGTTACTTTGCTGTTGTTGGAAATGCTGTTAGGATGTTTAGGTAAACTGCTTAAATAGTTCTGAAATGTGCAGTAAAATCCAAACATATGTCAATTTTAGCCCCACTATTAGATTCTCTTGTTTCTCTTCCTACTCTTATAAGAATTCTGAAAAGCATTGGAAATACACTGCTGGATTTTATTTTTTTTTTTATTTACCAGACACATGTAAATGAATGTCAGTGTTGTTTTCCATTAAGACCAGAATAATTTTAAAAAGAAAAGCAGGTTTTGCATCTATGCTTAATACCTAAAGAGTTACAGATTTGGCAGTAAAATGGAGGACCTTTGGTTCAATACTGAGCATGCCTGACAGTAAAGCTCCGCTTTGACAAATGATTAAGCATGCTGAAATGTACATTGCTTAAAGCATCTGTGGTTGAGTAGCACTTTTTTAGGGAAGTATATCAAGGGATTAAAGTAAAAGAAATGAGTTTTTGTCATGTGATAATAAGTCTTTAGGCTTTAATTCCTGTTGCATTCAGGAAAAATATCTGAGTTTTCATCTTTCCTCTTCTCAGATTACTTTTGTGTTTGTATGACTGAGCTACATATTCTTCTGAATAAATTCTGAATGGCTGGTTAGTAGGAAAATAAAAGCAAGCCTGAACATTTTATAGCATTAAATTAAGGACAAATTAATAGGATTTTTGTGAACGCTATCTGTATTAGATTTCAGTAAAACCAATTGCACAGTGGAAGTGTGAAAACTTTGATTAAGAGTTAATCTTTTGTAGTACAGATGGCATTAAGTTAGAACTTACTACTGGAGAAACTGATTCAGTCTAATTTTCAGAATGGTGATGATTTTCCTCTCAACCAAGAAAAAGATCTCAGTAGATAATTAATTAATGGTAGGTTTTGATCTTCTCTGATTGGAAGAGCAAGACTAATAAGTATTTCAGAACAAAGAAAACAGCAGAGCAAGAGACAGTTTGTTTTTATTTAGATTTGTCTGTCATGAAATGCACTTTCAAAAAGCACACTGGAACAATAGAAATTGAATGTCTGAACATGTACAAGTAAGTAGGTGCAAGAGTTTTTACCAGCAAACATAAATCATCATCTTTCTTTCAAATTTCAGATTGGGTGATGTCTTTCAGGTGACCCAGGTTTTGACTATATCATGAATATAACATAGCAGAAAATTACTTCGACCTCAAAATAATATATCCAAAAGAAAAATTACTTTCTCCAAATGTTGTTAAAAAGCACTCCATGAAAATATAGCACAGGGAAGAGATGAATATAAGGGTTAAAAACCTGGAAGACCAAGCTACCTGCTCTCAGTCCACTGACTTTTTTTTTAAGCCACACTTTTTCAATCACACTAAAGTGATGACATTGTCTATACACTGTATTATTAATGGAAGAACCATATACTTGCTGTGTGTTATTATGAAAGAACAGTACAGGGCAGTTGAAGGAGTTACATTTTCAAGTGCTTTTTAACTTCGCCTGAACAACAAGTTCACTGATGTGAACCTTCTCTTTTTCTCTGATTATTTTTGCTTTCTCTTTTCAATTTCATGTTAAACATTGCAACTGATATCTGATGCACTGGTGTAATGAAATAAAACAATGGAGATAAATAATAGGCTGTATCTACAGAAATGCTGAGGTTTCATTTAGGCTTGATGAACTGAGGAAGACAGAAATGAGGCACTGAGTCACATGGTCCAAGCTGGTCTCATATCTTTAAGCAATTTGTCACAATCCTAACATTGGTTAGAAAATCTATGCAAATATTGTTCTGACAAATGGTGCTTGGTACAGGACCTTATATTCTGTTGCAAAATGCCAGAATCTATTTCTGCTCAGCTTAGAACATTGAGTTCTAAGCAAAATGCTGCCAATACACATGAAAGCCTGTTCCTACACTGAAACAATCACTGGTTTTGCCTCATAGGTGCTCTTTAGTTCTGGTATTCTTTGAATAGATACAAACACTTTGTTATAATTTAAAGGATCCACACATGGTCTTTGGTGAAGAATTAATTTTTTTCACGTCGGATGAAGTGTTCATTGGATATTCCATGCAATACTTCATCTCCTCCCTCCCATGTGCTGCTGAAGGCTGTTGGAGTGTGGGAATGTCAGTGTCACAGAGGATTGGGCATGACTTCCCTTCCAGCAGTTGAACTGGGGTGATACCCTCTCGTGGGGAGTAAGGTGTGATATTTCAAAAATCACAGAGGTGATAGGAGATGATCTTGGAGTTGCAATTACATTTAGCTTAGTCTAACCAAATGATTATGAAGGGCTTTTCCACAGCTCTTGAAAGAAAACAGTAGTGTGTAAATGAAACATACTGACAGTGTGATTTGTTACCCCTGAAAACCAACAAATGAGCTATAATATTCAAAGTGCAAACCTATGCACTTAAGTAAAACCAAAAATTTCAGCAATAAGCTAGGAACTCTTTAGCTGAGAAGGCCAGAGGAGTAGAAGGCCCTTGGAGTATTAATTAATTAGAGATTGGCTAGGGGCCAACTGTAAGTTGCAGCTGTGAAAAACATAGATGTATCAGATGAACTTCAGCTGAGGCAAAGCCAAGCCTTATCTAGAATACTAAATACTGATTTAGTTAAAGATTTTGGAACATTTGAAAGATTTTGGAACAGATGAAGTAGAAAGTTTTAAGACTGATGTAAATGAGGGCCTCAGCAGTCCCTGCTGGACTCCAGAAAGGAAAGGAGGAAGAAAAGGTCTTCTCTGGGTTACAAATCTGCCCTTGAGGACTTGCTCAATAAACAACACAGTACCTTGCAACAAGAACAGTCTTGAAGGGATTGTAGTGTCCAAATTTGCTTCCAGCTTCTTCTGCTGCTTGATCTAGGGTTGTGGGACTGTGTCTTTTCCCATCATATGAATTCTGTCAGTCAGGAGAGGAGAAAAAGCTCAGCCTCTGTGTTGATATCTGTACAACATCAGCCTTTTAATCTCTATTTAAGATCCTTTTGAGGATATTCTGACAAAACAAGGACTGGACATAGATCACTGTCCAGTGATCAAATCAGAAGAATAAAACCAAGGAGAAGAAATAACTTCAGAAAACATACAAACTAACCAAAACAAAACAACAGAAAAAAAATGCTATCTGAAAATCTGGATTTTCAGAGCCCGTAAATTAATACATATATAAGGGGGATTATATAAATGTTATACTATTGTAGGAGTTTGCACTGAATGGCACTGAAAAGTCCTTTGAGTCATGTAGACATAAAGTACTGGAATTTAAAAGTTTGTATCACAAATGCAAACAATATTTGTTATTTTCTGTAATGGAAAAAACAATATTTTCCATCAACAGCACATGACACACCATGCAACAGGCACACTTCAGTTTTATAGCAACCTTCCTGTAAGCTTTATCCAAAATTGTGATTTCAAGAAGCCCCAAGTCCCAGATTAAATGAGGTTTGGTACTTAACTATCATCTTTTTTGGACTATCTTTGGATAGATTTGCAAAAAGCTAGAAATGTTCTATTACATGCTTGTGTTCAGTAAGGTACCTAAACTGTTGATGTTGTTAGTGCTTCAGTAGAGCAAAATTGATTGGTGATTTGCTAAGCTATCAAAATGCATGGATTATGTACTACAGAGGGCATAAAGGTTTGCAAAGTATAGATCCAAAAAATGTCTGTTGCCTTCAGAATCAAATGCAGACTATAATGCGTAGAAATAGCCTTCAGTGGAACCAAGAATGTCATCGATATTGAAAGCATAGATGTCTATAAAGTACTTGGGACAGCGACCTTTTTCCCCCATCATTTCCTTCCATTCTTTGAAAAACCAAGGTCTGAAATTTAATTTTTAGAGCAGTAGAAATCTATCATAGTTGTCAAACTGTATAGGACATTTAATCAGATAACTTTTGCAATCCTATTACAAGTTAACTTATTCCAGATGCTGTATTTTCTGTTTGAGTGAAAAATAGAAGATGTCCATGCTGAATGACAGACACAATGAGTTTCACAGCTTAAAAGCTCCAGCAAGCCTATAGCACTATTTGAAACATTGAAGTGTCTTGTACTTTAAAACTCAAGTTAATTATGGAAAATAGTGATATCACCAAGAATCTATTTAAGTATATTCACATCAGAAGCTGAAATACACTCTGAATATGGTGATAGTAGTAAATGATGTAAAATCTCTATCTGAAAAACTCTGAGTTGGTATCTTCTTGGTTTTTGTTGCTAGCCTACTCTTGAGCCCTTTCAGGAGAGGAATGTTGGAGTTAGAGATATTAGAATTGTAGATTCCTATTTTCAGGGGAGAAGAATGTTTTTCATTTGTTTGGAAGTCTTATTTTATTGCCGTTGTGGAGGCACTGCACACTAGAGACTGTAAGTGGTATTTCTCCCACCTGCCCAAAGGTGAGGTCAGCTGGGTGACTGCAGATTCAAGCACTGCTCCCCCCAAAATCCGTACAGTGACTGTGGATAGCAACAGGAGTTTGATGTTGATTTTAAGCGTTTCTGTTTTGTTTCATTCTGGGATGCCTAAGAGGATTGCTCTGTTTGTCTTTCCAGAAGTTTTATTCATAGAGGATGTTATTGGTCCCTTTTAGTGTGTACACAGAGCACTGGGAAAGGCAGATATTAAGGATGGAGGCATTGCAAGTGCCTTCAACAGGTTGCCCTGAGTTTTTTCATCAAACCTAAGTAAACAGTTATTTATTGTCCCCTCTATGTCTAGTTGCTTGCAGTCTGAATAAGACTTAAAAGTATGCTATTGGCATGCAGAAAGAAATTACGGTAATACATTGTTGGTTCCTAATCCCTTATTTTGAGATAAGGGTTTTTTTCCTCTCATGTTCAAGAGATTTGACTTTTTTTTTTTTATTTTTGAAATGTGTAGTAAAATTACTACTAGGTAACCTATGTCATGGCTCACCGTTTCCGTTATAACAGCTTTCCTTTATAAGTACTCTTTCTTCCATATGAGAAGAATCTGCCTTTGTCCTTGCTGTACAGGTTATCTCACATTTCACATAAGGAAGGTGCTGTGTGTGGGTAGTTGCAAATGTCTCACTTCAGGTTGGTCTATACAAGCATCCTTCCGAGGGGAAGCCCAAAAATTTGGTGTTCTTTGTTTTCCATTAAAATAAATTTTACCTACCTGTCCATCAACTATCCAATTTTATTAATTTCTTTGTTTTCTCTAGTGCAAAACTGTGGCTCTTACCTGAAAACCCCTGTGCTTTGGAGATTGTGGTTGTTTTGATGTCTCACTCTCTGTTTCCCTGTTTTTTAAAGAGAGATATTTATGTGTATGCACTTGGAGGCATTTTCAAAGTAGCATATTGTAGACAAAATTATAAACATTTTATAGTTTGATATATTAAAGCACAATAAATGTGTGCAAATCTAAGCTTGCTGCTTGTTTTCTTAATCAATCTTGATTTCTCCACTGACCCTCATTTTCTCTCAGTAATGTAAGAAGGGACAGAAATTTTTTCAAACCATACATTTACTGACAAGAATGTCTTGTCAGAATTACTAAGTATAAAGGAAATATTTATATAATTGATTGTTAAATGCTCAGTTAATGCTGAGTATTGAAATGTTGTCTTGTTTGCCTACATTTTTCTTTATTACTTCAATATCTTCCTATTATTGGCATTCTTTATATACACTGTCTATTTTTATACTCTCTATTGATAGCTAAATTAGGATATTCTCAGTGAAGGCCAAAGTATTCTGAGATTAGAGTCTGTCAGTGGTAAATTTTTATTTCTTCTTTTGTCTTTTCCTAGATCTTTTTGAACAGTACAATTGAAATTACCCTCTCTAATTTTGGCACAGTAAATCATGGAAGTTCAAATTACCTAAGGTCAAAAACCTTTTTCCAGAAGGACTTGCATACTAAACGTATTAAGAAACACGTTGTAACTTTTAAAAGGCAAAGTGATGAATAAGTTATCAAAGGAAGTTTTAACAAGAGTGGAAGTAATATATATCCCAGAGGAAGCTATTATGAGCCCATTAATATCACAAGCCAAAGTTTTACTTACTGAATATAATCTAAATTGCATTGAACTTGCCAACCATGAAGGGAAATACTCAGTTGCTGTGGTCTCATGGTTGATTCATTCCTTTGATTTCTTCAAATATCTTTCTTCCTCCCCTCTTTGTTTACATGAACAGTTCAAATTCAATTACATAAGCCACAGTGATTTGGAAAGTCATTGTTCATAACAGGGTGATGTTCCTTGATGCCTGTGAATAATGGAGAAAATTTCCTTGATGATCCAAACATGATGCCTCCAAACCTTAGGGTACTGGGACTTGAGCTGTACAGTACTCTGTGTAAATGTTGTTTTAGACCTTCTGACCATGTCAGGCTTTGGATGCACCTGCACAAAAGGCTGGGAGCAGCATGGCCAGCACACATGGCTCAA
Source organism: Lepidothrix coronata (assembly GCF_001604755.1). Taxonomy (NCBI): domain Eukaryota; kingdom Metazoa; phylum Chordata; class Aves; order Passeriformes; family Pipridae; genus Lepidothrix; species Lepidothrix coronata. The sequence continues at coordinate 50,081 of NW_016690411.1, read as the reverse complement.
GCAACTGCTGCTTGGCTTTGCTGGAGTTGGTACTTTGCCAGTTGAAGGTGTGCTAGCACAGCCTGAGAAATGATGGTCGAAGCACCTCACATATGCACGAGCAAGAAATGGTGGTAAAGGGGGTAATTTCTCTGTTTTGCAAGCCAGGGCGGCCTGGTTGAGTGTGGCTGATCGTGGTGGTGCTGGGTGGCACAACTTGCCCCCACCCTCATCCCACTGGTGCTGCTCCATCTGGCAGACAGCTGTTTCCTCCTGAACTGTCTCACCTGAGCACAGTGACATGCTGGGACTTGCCCAGCCCTGCTCCAGCAGTTTAATGGCACGTGGATTTTCTTTCTCGTTATTTTTGGTAGAGAGGTCAGCTCAAAACTTAGAGGTATCCCCAGAATAGGTATTGTGCTGCAGTTAACTACTAACAGCACATATTTAACCTGGAAGTAGCCTACTGTCTGTTCTCACAAAACCACAAAAGGTATGTTGTTTAAAGACGCAATTTTGCATTTTTTTCTGTTTGGGAGAGAGATATGGTTCTGATATATTTAAGAAAAATGTCTAAGTCAAAGAAAAAGAAGTTTCTCTTTGGACTGAATTGTCTCCAGAAGACAGTAGAATGTGGGAAGGACTGCATGTTGGCACTTTTCCTCCCCCTGCAGGTGGTTAAAGGTTCTGCACAGATTTGCTTCTAAACTTGGTCCCTTGTAGTGTATCACATGGGAATTTTTCTTTTTTTTTTTTTTTTTAAAGAATATTAACTTGAGCATGTCAAAAATTCCTCATGGCATATTTCCTCAGTTATTTCTTATTTATATATTTCTTGTTTGTGTGCACTTGCTTGCAGTGAGCAAGCATTGTAAAGCACACCAGCTACTGAGGGTTGCCAGTCCTGAACTCCCCGCTGCTGGGAGCTGAGTCAGAGAAGGGGCTAACTGAGGTAATGTCAAAGAGTTCAGCAGTTCCCATTTGATCCCTACCAAATATCCTTCACTTGCAGGTTGAATTTATAAAGAAAGACAAGCATGGACTACATATCAAGCAAAGAAACTAGAAGCTTCATGCTTTGCTCAGGCAAATTCTCAGCACCCAGGAGGTATTTTGAGGCACTAGATAATGATCCCTAAATTGTGTCATCCTTTACTAGGGAAGCAAGTTCATGCCACTTCTCCTCAGTGAGGGAAGCTTTGCTTCCCCCCCACCCCCCATCATACAGAGCCAAATATAGGCCATATATTTTACCTTACCAGTTTTTTAACCAATCCAATCTGAAATATTTATAAGTGTCTAAATTACATTTTGGTAGGCCATTAGCCCTACCAAATTAAAACATTGTCCTAAGATACATAAGAAAAAAATCAATTAAATAGGATGAACTTTCAGACAATCCCACCCCCACAATGGAGAGAACAAAGCTGAGCATTGAGACGATTTTGTAACAATTAGCTTCAGTCAGACAAAAGCTTTTGAAGGATTCTACCTCTTTATTTATTCTTTCTGTTATGCCTTTTTAGAGTGGTGCATTCAACAATCGATCGTACAGTACATGCCAAATAGCCAAGCATCCCTAGTAAGTACTTATTATGTATGCCCTTCACATTTTCTGGCAGCTTCAGTTCTATGACTCATTTTATCATGAGCTTCCACTTTGATGGCCTTTAAACTATCTATCCATAGCTGTTAAAATGACTGCAAAGTTTGAAATCCTTTCTTAGCACAACTTAATTCTATAACCCAATTAAATCAGATGGTGTGAGCTGTTTCTTGAGCATTCCTGCTTGTGTCTCTTATTGCTCTGTCATCAGCTTTTCAAATCCTAAAGTTTCTCCATCCTTTGCTTCTTTGGAATGCATCTAAAGCCACTTCATCAGGAAAATGTTTTTGATAAGCACTTAATGGTTAAAAGATTTAAAACAGAGTTTTTAATTTGTTAATGAAAAACATGGAATGCATTTTTGGATCCTTATAAGCATGGCTAAATTAGATTAACATATCCTTCTGGGTCAGATATGGGGTCTAAAATGTCTATTTATCCTTGCTGTTGCTTTTCCAGAGAGAACCCTCTGCTTGCACCCTGCATATAGTTTTTGACTGCTGTGTGTCCATGTAGAATTAGGTGTTCTGTGTTATAGTAGAAGATGGCACAGCTCTCTCTACATTAAAATGGTCACGCTAAACAGAGTGATCATCTGTCTATCTTTAAGTACATCCTGATTCCATTTCTCCTTTGATTCCTATGTAGGAATCTGCTACTTCCCGCTGTTGGAAGCAGAACGGCAGGTCTGCCCACGTATGGCAGTTCTGCATTGCAGTTTCAGATATCCAGCCATATGATCCCAAGGACACAGGAGGAGCTGTAGTTATTTAGTTTATTTGTTATACCTAGGCAAATGTGAGAGCAGGTTAACTTTTGCCATCCACTTCCCAGCATTCTGCTGCTCAGTCTCCTGCCTGCTTAGAGTACGTCCAAGCTGACTGCTGTTTTGCAGAGTTCTTGAGTCACAAATTTGATTTATTCAGTGTTTGGTCTCAACAGTAAGAGAAATAACTTCTACACAATTTTGAGAACTTTTCTTATATTATGTTTTGATAACTTGAAGCAATACATATTTCAATACTAAGAGAAGTTTATATATATTTGTGATGGTTCTGAGAAGACATCAACCCAAGGTTGGCATCAAGTCCTTTTTTTTTTTTTCTCCAAGAGATGAGTAGTGACATCAGGCTGATTTATACCAGGCGAAAAAGGAAGGTAGTGTCAGAGCCAAAGTGTAATTATTAATAATCCTGGGTTCTCATATGTTTAATTGGAGCACAGCTTTTTCTTGTTCAGTCTTTAGTGCTAGGGAAAATAATTGATGGAATACTTGTCTTCCTTGATTGTATTTGGGTATCATCTCAGATAGATTATAAAACTTAAAACTCTTCAGGGATTACAATATATTTCTCTATTCAACCATCAGGAACTGTGGAGTTTTTAATTGACAATGTTGGGCAGAATCACAGTGCTGAAGAGAGATTTTAGGGATGTCACTGTTCACTAGTATTTTCTATTAGTTGAGTCTCAAATGTGTAACACTTATTTGAAGAGTTATTATTGAAATACAAGTGTGGAGGCCAATTTGTGACCTTATTCTCCTACTGAGTTCACAACATTCAGAGGAATCAGGATGTATTTTTATTGCTGTGTTTCCAGATTTGAATTTATATCACAAACTATTTGTAAGTTAACCCACTTTCTGTCAGAAAACAAAACCTTTGTAAAATAAAAACTGCTTTATGTGAAAAGCTTTTTTTTAATATATAAAATCAAGTAAAAATTACTTATGATCAGGACTCTTTATGAGAGATGACTAAGCACAGGAAGAGAACATTTGGAATAACAGAGGCTGTACCTGTAGTTTCAAATGTAAAGTATATTTTATAATTTAAAACAGAGAAGCCTGGAGGAAGTAAAAGACTAGTTATTTAAAAGTGATCATATAATCATGCTTTGAAACCTGTGCATTCTTAGGATTTTCAAATAGACCAGGTCTGTGGAGTTTTATTTTCTCGTTAATACACAGGGAATTTATGTCTATTCTGCCAGTTTAGCATTAATCAGAGACACCCAAATAATTCTTTTATTGCATTGAGGAGATCTCATGGAGTATAAACCACCAATGACTTTTTTTATACAAGTGGAAATGGAAAAATATCTCTTTACAGACCTGAACATTTAAAATGACAATGCTGCACTAGCTGTTTATGGTGCATAGCCAATAAAGCAATTTAAGGTACAGTCTTCTCGTGATCCAAAAAGCTGGTGATATGGAGCAATTTTTTTTTTACTGTTATTCAAAGTGTAAATAAATATAATATTAAATATTCATAAAATAAACACTAGTCACTTATGAAGTCATCTAACTGCAAATTAGTTCATTATGTACTTAGTAAATTTTAAGAACAAGTACATAAATTCTCTAGGTAAATGAATCAAAGCAATTTTTTGTCTCCTTAAGGCTGATACAAGCCACTGGAAGCAGAAGTCTTGTCTTCGGTCATGCTTTGTGCAAATAAATGTATAAAAGATCATCTCCTAAATATGTATGAGTAACATAGTGCCACGCTTGTTAGGATGATGAACATAAAGATGTCAAAGAACAGCTAAGTCTAAGGGAGAAAAATAACCGTATTACAAGAAAGTGCTAGTGCCAAAAATACAACTTGAGTCTTTGGGTTTTTAAAGAAACAGGAGTTTCTAAAATTCCACTGAACACTTGTGCAAAAAGGTATTTGGTAAATCTGGCAAGTGCCTGTATCTAATCAAAACTCATTACTGCTTCCTTGCCAACCTCTTGGTGCACAGAGCCTTAGGTGTCATATCTTTGCCATACCGAGGACCTTTCCATCTCCCAGTTTGTAGCATGCCTTCCACTCCCTGTGTCAGAACTTTGAAAGAAGCTGTTGTAGCAGTGTTTTGTTTCCAGGACCTGTGTGACAGGATTCTTTCCCTTGTTTCATGCTGCTGCTCATTTGCCGCTATTCTTGTGGCCTTTCACCTGCAAACCCTAATGCTGTTTTTATGGCAGATTCTCCTGGGAAGCAGTTACCACTCTTGTGGCACTCCTGTGCCTTTTCTTACTCATTTATTTTATGAGACTTTTTTTTTTTTTATTTAGACTAGAGATGAACCAAAGCTTAGTGCAGAACACAGAATAATAGGTGTTTGAATATCTGTTCAGTATTACCTGTGCACAAAAGCTGAGTAACCAGCTCAGCATGCAACACTTGTGTCAATGTGCACATTAGGGATGCTTCAGTCACTAACATCTTTAAAAATGGCAACTACCAATGGGGAGTTTTAGAGGATGCTGATGAAAATTGTGCAGTGCTGAGGAAATCGTGGCTGTGTTCATCGTCACCACTCTTGGCTCAGGAGAGAGTAGCCTGAGGAAGATATTGTCCAGTGAATTCATCGCCACTCATTGCTCACCACTGGGGAGAGTTTTCCCTTCTCTTTTCTCCTTTTTTTTCTTTTTCATTCCCCCATCCCTCTCTCTTTCTCACCTCTATGTGTACACTAAGGTAACTTTGAAGTCTTTGAACTCTGAGTGTATGCCATGAAGTATAGACCCCGCTATGCACCTATGTCTGCATCTTTTGAACAAACTTTCTTTCCATGTATATGTGAGAAAAAAGGTGTACATGGCGACTTTTAAGAAACAGAGAACTGTTATTTATGCAGCAGTAAATCTGGAGGCTCAGGCTAAGTTAAGGTCCTACTGTCTTGGGCAGGTCTGAGCACATAATGGGTGTGTGTACATGATGCAGTGCAGTACTAGGCAGAGATATTTGAGAAGCATTTTTACTACATGCTTGCTCAGCTTTTTGAGTTTTATAGCCTTTTCATCCTGTTGCATAGAAACCTGTACATAAAAAAGTTATGGTGTTACTTTATAAGTATTAGGATAATTAATCTGTTAGATGTTAGGACAGATAATCTGCTGGATGTTTGATAAATTACTATTCAGCTAAAATGTATGTATTTTTTTTCCTGGTATAATTACAAGTACACTATGCAGGACTGCTAGATACCCTACAATTAAATTCCTCTCAGTTTGATACCTCCCTTTTGGGTACTTCTTATCCAAATTCCAGATTTCTATGCCTTCAGAACACATTTTTAACTAAATATAGAACAGGGTCATGATCAGCCTTGGCTAGCCTTTAACAATATTTTCAAAAAGATTTTTCAGAAGGCTGGAATGGTCAGATGTAGCTTGATAATTCTGCTTTTTCTCTGAGATGAATAAAGGAAGCTCTTAAAAAATATGACACAATCTAATCTTTTGATGTCCCTTTACTCCAAAGAAAATGAAATCGTTCCAGAGGGAGGTCCAAAGAAACTCCAGAAAGAATTTGGAAAGCTTTGAAAATGATAACCAGCTGGTTGTGAAGCAGCAGGCTGCTACTACATGAAAGTGCTGCAAAGCTAATAATAGCCTGGGAATAATGGCTAGCTAGCTTATGCTTTCAGAATATCTGGCTGAGTATATCCCCTTCATCTGATACCTAAATATTTCAGCTCAGAGACCACCTGTGTAAATCATCAAGAATGTGAGGTATAGAGGCAAACCATGTAACGTGTTCTTCACACTAAATAATCCTAGCTTTAGTTGAATAGCTTTTGACATACAATATGCGACTATATTATTCTTGTTTAAAAAGAACACTATATCTCTTTTCTCTAAAAGATGGAACGGTGTATAGCTTATAAAATGACATTTTGACTATGTTTAGAAAACTATATGCCGTACTTAGAATATCTGCTCTGGCGGTACTTTGGCTCAGACAGGACACGTACCTATATAAGATCTCAAAGCTTTACATCAATGCTGGATCATTCAGTCTTTGATCCATTACCCATGTGAAGTACATTACTGCTAAATGTTTTAGAGACTGACTCTTCAAGCCCCTCTCTGCCTTGAGGTTATATGTGCACTATGTAACATTAACACCATGGAGACAGAGATATCTGTCCTGAATTAGGTCAGAAGCCTGTATGGTATAGACATTATTAGATCCTACTTAGCCAATAAGGAATATTGATAAATATTTCAGAAAGTTGGAACTGCTTCCCTTTTTAGTTAGTGCTATTTACTATGAAACATGCTTAGCTTCTTTGCACAGTGCTCAGCTGTGTCACATACCCTGACATACCTGTGAATATTCATGCTTGTTACTTTGCCCCAGTGGCAACCCAATAAATACAAAGGAATACTCAGAGTAATAAATACAAATGGGGTTGGCTTTACTGTGCTTTTTTTTTTATAATGAATTGTGTCACAATGTCGCTGGTTGCATATGAGTACCTGGCCTGTCGCTCTGTTGAAGGGGTGTGTTTGTCAGGTAACACAGGTAGTGGAAGGCTAACCTAGAGAGCTCAGGACATGTTTTTCCTTGTAGACCAGCCAGTTGGTGGTATGCAGGTATTCTTTTGGACTGGATACATCACTCCTAGTATGTATTTTGGGCTGTCCTCTAAAGAGGATGCCTCAAGCTGGAACTAGTGATATTGGGTGATGAGTCAGAAATGAGCCGCTCTTACCAGATCCCGAACGGGGTTCCATTCCACTGCTGTCTTCAGAAAACAGGACGGAATGAGAGAACAGTGGATTACAGTTTACAACTAGGCAACTAATATAGGTTTTGTTATACAAGTGCTTTAAATGACAATGTGCTTGTAAATAGAGGCCAGAAGTCTCGGCTTCAGCATCTCAGCTCTTTCAGTATATAAACAATGCCACAAGTGCTGCTAGGCCAAATGCTTGGAAACTAAGCAGGTATTTTGAAAAATTTAAATTGTAAGGAGAAAAAAAATTAATGATGTGTCTACTCAAACTGAGAAAATGTAGAGCAGATTAGCACACATTGTAGAATGCTTTGAAATAAACAAATGAATAATAAGTGTCTAAGGAACTAAAGAGACAAAGAAGAAAAAAAAAGAATGAGCAACTGAATAATAAATAAAAAATAGAGATCTGAAAGGGGGGGGGAAGCGAACATAAGCAAAGATAAATGAGTTTGTGAAGTAGAGAATGCAGAAAGAAGAGTGAAAACTGATTTAGAGTCTGATTTAGAATTAGAGTCCACCAGACTTAAAAAAGTGTTCTGCCATAATTTCAAACCAAGGTACCCAGAATTTGACATCTAAGCCTAAATGTCAACACTAAAATCAGTGGTTTTATTTCAAGGGGATTGGCCTCTTCTAGGAAACTAGTGACAGGACAAGAGGAAATGGCCTCAAGCTGTGCCAGGGGAGGTTCAGGTTGGACATCAGGAAGAATTTCTTCACTGAAAGGTTGGTTAATCATTAGAATGGGCTGCCCAGGGAGGTGGCAAAGTCACCATCCCTATAAGCGTTCAAGAAATAGTGCTGTGATTAGTTGACAGGGTGACATTTGGTCAAAGGTTGGACTTGATTATTGTGGAGATCTTTTCTAACCTTAATGATGATTCTATGATTTTGGTAAACAAAGAGACCTGTATGTTGGAAAGGAAATGAAAGTTTGTAATGCAATAACCAGTCAAGTTAAAATCAATTGTTTGGAAGAGGAACACAAAGATTGCTTAGTTAACTTTAAAAGGCCTCCTAATTTCAAATGCTTTATCCTTTCTTTTGAAAGGCAAAATAATCAGACCTCATTATACGATATGATATCTGTAAATATAAGGTAGATTTTTTTAGAGATGTTGAATAGCTCTGACATCCATCACTATTGAATTAGAAGAGCTAAAAATAATCAGTATAAGGATCAGTAATATTGATTTCAGAATAGCAAAAGGGCTCTCACATATACATATTGTATAAAGTTGTCGCTCTTATTAGGGAAATTAAAACAGAGGAAATATGTTTAGTCACTGTGCAAATGCTCAAGCAAGAGGAACAGAGAATTGTTTTAAGGAATTTTTATTTCTTCAGGCATAAATATGAGACAAAATATTAATCAAGGTTTCACTAAATTGAACTTACATTTGCCACATGTGTATTTTCTATGTTTAAAAATATGCCAGCAGAAATATAAGATGGATATGGCAGAAAGCCAGACAGGAATGAAGCAGCAAAAGGTTCTACAAAGAAGCATTAGGATTAAGCAGCTTTAATTATAGCACTATTTGCTTTGTTCCACTAGGATTCTTAATCAAAACAAGACACTTTTTCCCTTGATCCTTCATTGTTATTGCATGCATACATACATGTGCAATAGTTAATTAGTGCAAAAGTAGCACGGAGCTCGTTTCCTCCCAGTCTAATCTTGGATTGTGATTAATGAAGAATATAAAATAATGTGCCTGCAAAAGTAGGAAATATCTTTATATGTTTTAATTCCAATGGAAAGCAAAATCAAAGTTGTATGTGTGTGCTTTACAGTGTTTCTTCAGTGTCTCCTCTTTCTTTGAGAAGCAGTCTCTCGGTAGCAAAATTTTCTACTGGCTTGGAAGGTACTCTGGCAACAAAAGCTTGAAAGAAATACTTCTGGACTTCAGTAAAGCTTTTGATATGCTATCACCTGGGAAATCATGCACGTGGAATAAAATGAGGACCAGGAGGAAAAATCTAATGTGACTGAAGAGCTGCTTGGAGAGCAGATATATGGAGAAGTACTTACTAACTGGAGGAGTTCCTTAAAGATCCGTGTTGCAGTGGTCCAAAGAAGTAATAAAATAGTATGGTGATGAAACTGCCTGGAGAAAAGCAAGCTGGACAGCATTATTAGGATATTAGACATAAAGAACCAAAATTACTTGTTTTAGTAAAATTATAGAAGGAAAGTAAGTTTAATAACACTAGCTATTAATGCACATTCAGGGTTTAATTATAAGCACTTCAACTGTACAACAAATAGTTCTACAAACTGAAGGTTCTCATTGTTTGATGATGAGTAGATTATCTGAATGTATATTTATGCATCTCAGTTAACTGGAAGTCATGAGTGTGCCAAGGGCATGAATAAACACAGTGGCCTTGCTGTGTGTCAGACAGTCTGGTTTGAGTAGATATGTATGGCACTAAAACTATCTGCGTTCAAAGCACTGTTAAGTTTTTACCTGAAATACTGTATATAATTCTGGAAAACTGATTTCAAGCTAGAGTGGAGAGGAGCTGTGGTATCTAATAGTGGTGGTAGGAATACTAGCAGCTAGCATGGAGTGGTCCATAAAGAGATGATGCCCACAGAGCACAGCAGAGCTGTGCTGCCTTGCTAGCTCAGTCCTGGAAGCTGTACTGTGTACCCACAGCGGTACACAGACAGAAATGCAATGCTTTAACTACTCTTTAAATTGTAGTGGAAAGTCAAGGTGTTGTTAAAGAGCCTGGTAACTAGCTGGATTTGTTTCAAAAATTAGCTTCTGATAGATTCTTGTGATGAGGTGTAATGTTCTGCTGTGGAGATGACTCAAGGGTTTCCCACTTTTTGATTTGCTCCAAAAGGGGTGCTATTGCCCCAAAGCCCAGCCCATTCCCTGTCCTGTACTGTGTGGAAAGGTTTTTGCAATGGTGTCTGTACAGGGGAATCAGCAAGCTTGTCAGGCACCATCTCTGCTCTACTATGCCTCAGAGACATTCAGCTCAGGTCAATGTTTTACCTAAAGAGAGTTAAATAAAAAGATCTATTTGATTCTGTATTGATATTAATGAATGACTCGGTGTTGCATTAAGCAGTGACTCCTTGGGCAGCACATCTTTGTTTCAGTTGATTTCTGTAGTAGTTTTGGCTAACGTTGCTTTCTCTCACCTTTCAGGATTGAATCTGTCATGCCTATTAACTGTCCCTTGATACAGTTTTGTGTGTCATAAAGGGCCTTGAAACTGAATTTGATGTACTTGAGAATAATCTTAATTCTTTTATCCCCCTTGTGTGCAATTTAAGGAAACAATGGTATCTGTTAAAAATTTAGAGGAGAAAAGCAGTGGATTTACAATCCCTGGGAGAAGGTTGTAAACTCTTACTGGGGTGCTTATAAAAGGACATTATCACATCTGAAAAGCAGAGGCAGTAGAAAACAACCGTCAGAGCTGTAACCTTCAGGCTGCCTTGTCTCCTTGAGGAAACTAGTTTTGTATAACCTATATTTTTTATGCAAGAAAATGTTTTTTTTCTCTTGTTTAACTTTTTTAAATTATCATTTCAGATATAGTGGTGGTGTAGTAGAGCAGACACAAATAGCTTTGCAAATAGTAATCCTAACCCTGCACTGATTGGCATCCAGTGATATCAAATTTTTGATAGCTAGAGAGAGAGAACTAAAAAGACTTTTAACAGCATGTGAATGCTTTATGGTTTTAAGTTAGAATAGTTGAATGTGTGCATGAGCCTCAGCTAGGTGTGCCACGGCTGGAAGGCAGCATAATTTCATTGCATAGCCTGCTCTATGATAAATTAATTGTCAATCTCAAGCAAGTTTTTGTTGGCCTTGTTTTCACATTGCAAAAGAGGAAATCATCATACTTCCCACTTTTTTTTGTGACATTAGAAGAAAAAAAATAGGAATGAGACATAGAGACTGAGCCATCTAGTATTGTGGCTTGTTCATGTTGTGAGTGCTGGTAATAAGGCTCAAATCAAGCACCAGGGAGGGGTAGCTGGTAAAGATGTGCTATCTATAGTATATAGAGGGAACTGCTACTAATATTGATACAAAATAGATTCATATGAAGGAAAGAGTCATAAGTCACCTGTTTACCTTGCTGTTTCCAAATATTAATGGCCATTACTATACCTTTTTTCTGGGCAGCTTAGCCACTCACTTTTAAGCATTCATGGCATTGCCTTTATGGAGTATTTTATGCTTTGTCACCAAAATATATTCAAAAGATATTTGACAAATTATCATTGAAGATAACACTGAGTATAATCCAGTGTAATTGCAATTTCTCTCTAACAATATTAAGGAAGAAAGGAAAATAATTATAATGTTAGCAGTTTTGCTTATAATTATACAGCATACTATAATATTATAAAGGGTGTCTGCCCAGATACCTCACTATCTGTGTGATATGGCATCAGTGAATTATTTGACTAAATTTGTTAACATGATAACAGAAAGGATTCTCATTAATACCTTTCTATCATATTTAGGAAGAATCTTGAGGTTGAAAACTTTATGTGTGAGCTGGAAAAGTATTGTACTCACACCAGTAATTAAGATATCTCTTTGGTTCTTCTGGTCTTCTAATGGTCTAATATTGAAATTCCAGCTGTGTGAAAGGCTTGTACCACTTTGTAATTCTGACTTGAAAGAGCTGAATATTTTTAATGTTCAAAAAATAATAGTCTTTCCCTGAAGAAGCTATTAGGTGTCTTTCTTCTGCATGTTTTTTCCCCCCTAGTGTTTCAGTTCTTTCTAATCTTCAAATCTATAACAGTTAATGTTGTCTATTAGCTTGATTTACATCAGATAAATGGTGATCCTTTTATAAAGCAAATGTATACATCCAAATGTATACATCCAAATGTATGTGAAGGTATTGCTTCTTGGAAATACTTGAAGTTAACAACCCATTCTTAGCTGAAATGAAATGTCCTTTATTGACACTCACCACCATTTATGTTCATCAGTCAATTCTTATTACAAAGATAGTTTACTTATAAGCAAAAAAAACAAATATTTGAATATCAGTAAACGTCTTCTGATTTGTGATTGACTTTCTGATAATTTACTGTGCTAGATTTATGAATCAGCAACTCTTTTTTAAGAGAATTGACCCCTCTTTTACTTGGCATTGTTTGCATAAGGATTTTTAAAAATCATTTGTTGTATGCCTCTACCAACAATTTTGTTGCTTGAGTAGAGGGGCAGAATCATCTCCCTTATCCTGCTGGCCATGATTCTTTTGCAGCCCAGGATATGGTTGGCTCTCTGGGCTGCAAGCGCCCATTGCGGGGTCGTGTCGAGCTCCTCATGCTGCTGCTTCTCGTTGTTAAGTTTCTTGTGTTGCTTCAGTGTTGCTCTAGAGTCAGGATTGGCCTTGCTTTTTCCTGTATGCACATAAAACTGACTCAGTAGTATCCTCTACTTTCTTCATCTATGGCATCTTCTGTAGCAAGGAGTCTGTAATATTTTCTGTAATATAATTTCTATCAACCCAGAGCTTCTCAAACTGTAGGAATCTGTAGGCTGAGACCTTTAGATTTTGTTCATGAGAGCTACTTAAATAAAAATAGCTTCTGTAATCCTCATGTCCGTATCTGGTAGAAGCTGTATCTTACTTTTAGGGAAGATGCAGCTGATTTTCACATTAGTTTTACAAAAGGTATGAGATACGCATTCATTTTCATCTCTGGACTCACATAAGTAATTCCAGATGCACTGCATTTATGCAATA
>NW_016690411.1:27372-37209 GCF_001604755.1 Lepidothrix coronata | reverse complement strand
TCTTCCAGAGAATACCGATTGGTGCACATTAGAAATGCCATAAGGAGGGAACTGGAATAATAAGGATAAAGATTAGGTATCAAACCTATTAAATTGTGTTTCACCACTAAAGAATCATCATAGAAAAGTTGAAAATGAAATTAATAGGCGGTATGTATTTGACTTTTTAGACAGAAACACCGGAAATTTTTTCTGTAATTTTACCTTTGTTATATGGCACAGAGAGGCTCTCCAGTAAGAAAAAATGTATTATAATGCATTCAAGTACCCCTTTTAAGAGAAACAGCTGAAGCTTGACATATATATGTTCTTGAAACATAATCATACACACTAAGCCTCTCTGCTGGCATATCTGCAACACTTAAAGTTGTTGCAAATAATTTCAGGTTTCAGTATGATGAATCCTCTATTCTAATCCTCATAATCCTCTATTCCAAGTATGTATGATAAATAAAGAAGAATCAGTTTGGTTGCAAAGATGTCTGAATCTCAACACAAATGCACTGTAGAAATGGTTACCCCAGGTAATGAGTCAATAACAGCCTGAGCCATTTTATATATTTATTAATATCTTTCCTATTTTCAGTATATAAAATAAACTGGTTTTTGGGGGGCAAACCTTTTCAACCAGTTAACACTCTTTAACTGTATTTATTTGAGATAGACTCAAAGCATGACATGGACCTGGACACTGGGCCTGCAGTGGTAGTCAGAATCTGAATTATGTAAATGGTCTTCAGCTTAGTTATAAAGAGAACAAAGTGAGAATCCTGAATCTGAACTCATTATAATTTTGAGATACTTGAAATTGAAGAGATTTTTTATTGTGCCTTTAACTTATGACTCCTGATCTTTTATTTCTGTAGTGTTCTCTTAATTAAAGATCTCAATCTTTCACAGAAGTGGTATTTATTCCTTATATGAAAACACTGCATGAGTGACTTTCTGTAATAAGACTCATCTGGAAATATGTAGCATGATCTATTTGTACAATCTCTAAAATTGTGAGTTTGTTTTCATAACCCTTAGAAAATATAGTATATTTCTTCCTTACCACTGGATTCCTTGATATACTTCACATATATCTTACTGTACCTTATGGCATACCTTGACTCCTGTGGGATATTCTGGTTCAAGCTGAACTTTAGTCATCTCAGCTGTCCAGAGTCATTGTCTTTTCTATCTCCTCATTTTTAATATCTTCCAGTGTGAAGTGTCAACTGCTCTGACTTGTGATTGGTTATTCTAAATGATTTTTCCACTTTTATTTAGTTATTTTCATCACCACTGTATTATGTCCCTCCAGGGAACACCTGGTGCTTTGGGTACAGTGCTTTGCATGTGAATTAGACTATTCTGTTCTGTATGAATTTTTGTAATGTGTTTATTACCTCAGGATCTGGGCACCTCCCAGTGGTACATTAAGTAACCAAATCTGTCACAGCTTATTTGCTTCCTTTTACTCTCCTTAGATTTGCAGTAGAATATTTTCCTTTGGTATAGTTTTCTGTTGCTATTTTTTAAATGTGAGACATGTTTACTTGTGCTACAGAGAGATGAAATAGTTGTCTCTTGCACTTGGGGCAGAAGTGTTGAGTTCTTGGATCCCAGAGATATCCATCCTAAAGTAAATTCCCAAATAAATAGCAATTGCCTGGCTTTCACAGAGTTGTGACTTTTTTAGTAGAAAGGTAATAATTACTAATACAGAATGATATAGAAATACAACTTTTGGCTACTCAGAGAGTGCTTTTAATCATAAAATTCACAGTATTTTACTGATGATCCTTAATGGAAAAAAAAACCAAAACAAAACAAAAAACAACTAACTTGCCATGTAGCAGCGTACCTAAAAATGTTTCCTGGATGTCAAATCTAATTTCTGTCATAGATAATGTAGTCAAAAATATTGCTCAGAAAAAGGGAAAAGTTTTGTTTCTGAAAAAAAAGGTTTCCTTTCCTTGACTTCTCTAATAAATTTAGTAGTGGCTATCTTTTGTAAATGCAATTACATATGCAAGTTACAGCTTATTTACTATAATGTTTTCTTCAGATGTACTGTATTGGCTTCATCATTGTTATACACTCATATGCAGTGGTATTATCAAATGTGACATACTCAAAATGTGAAATAACTGCAACAAAACCACAGATGAATACTAGAAACTAATCTTTTTTTCATGAATGTGATGCATTATTTGTTTTCCAGATTTTTGAGTTAAAATATTATGGGGGAACTAATCGATTCATAGCTCTCAGAGGACTGAGTCAGAATTGGGTTTGCATTTGTTATCTGATAAGGACTGTTGATGGTATCGTCTCTCTCCATCCCCTGAATAGTGAACACGAAGGCTCTTCCTGCTCAGAAAGGCTTATTACTGTTAGATTGGCTTCTAAACCAAGCTAATACAGGTCACAAAGTGTAGTAAATTGGCAGCTGCTCTAACTGATGAAAAAAATAATTGCAATGTGAGGCAGGAGAAGTTCTAAACTAATTTTTCCTTAGCAGAAAATAGGTGTTATGAAATGCAGAGAAAGCTATGTTAAAGTAACCTTGAATTTTTGCCTTGAAGCCAAAAACAGCTGGAATTTTTAGTCATGGTAATGGCTACATCTGAACAGTTGTATAATGAAGCTTCAACATCTAAAGAAGCTTCTTGCATATCCCCCACCCAATTCAAAGGTGTTATTTTTCCAGGAAGGAAGCCTGTATAGCTAGGACTTTGTTTTGCACCCTTCAGAATGATGTCCTTGAGACCTTTTTAATGCTTTGATGTGGGCTAGAATGGTGAAAGCTGTGTATCTGAAATTGGCACATAATATTTAACTTCGGGAACTCAAAATCAGGTCATTGTAATTTCAGAAGGGCTAACATTGAGATCTCAGCATTTATTGTGAGTATAGTCAGGAAATGAAAAAAAAAATCAGGCAATTTTGAATATTTTTCTCAAATTCTTATATGCAAAGAAAATATGTCACTTGCTGATTGGACAGTATATGCAAATTAGAGTACAAAATATGAAGAAATATTTAAGTAATAATTCATATTGTTTTATATTATGAAGATCAGAGTCTGTTGGTGGGAAAGGAAATGTGAGCAGGGTCAGAAGGTGTTAAACAAATATATTGCCAAAAGGTAAAAGACCTGATATAATCTGAGGAGCAAAATTCCTTGGTTTCTTTCATCTCTGTGATTTTCAGTGACCAAATATGAATTGTAAATGTTTAGATGATTGCTAGGCAGCATAATCTCATTGCGTATTCTTCACCAATTCTAACGATAATGCCTTTTTGAAATGCCTGCAGATTGTTTTATCGTAAACTTCAGTATAATTTCCTTTCTACAAGGCATAGCATTTTGGTCTAGTAGGAGGAATACTTTCAAAAGCTGAGGTAAATATCTGATGCAGCTTAAGGATACACCCTGAAGCAGAACGTAGTATTTGCATAAGAAATTACTGACTTATCACATAAATTTTCCTGTGTAATTTGCTATTTTGCCTCCAAGGGGCATGTAAACCTGAAAGAGAGAGAAGTCAAATGTAAAAGAGGCATTTCTGCTCAGAAAGAGCAGTCTTATCTGAGGGCTTAGTATGTTGTATTCTGATAGGAAGGAGTTTGTCTCTCTGGGATGCATGGAAAATTTTGTAGGCAACTTGTGCAACTTCTTAGTTAATGTATTGAAGATGTATTCCCTGTTATGTTATGCTGCAAAAGTGTGATATCGTTATATGTCCTTTTGCTTCTTAGAAACTGAATTTCAACATCAAGGATATTAAAGATGACAAAAGTCTATACAGTTGAATTGCTAGGAGCTGGTAATGGTTTATCAGAATATTGTATCCTGTTTTAATGTAGTGTAAGAAATAAGCTGTTTTTAAAAGGATGAAGAACTTATATACATGAGGTAAAAATGTGAAGTAACTACAGTCACCCATATCATTCAAGGTGCATATAGGAAAAGATTGAAGAAAAATAGTGACTAGATGATGTTGAGCATACACCTATATAGATTACTTGGAGCTGAACATGCAGCTCTAAATTAATATCAGCAATGAAAGAAAAGTATAAAATGGATGAGCTGGTGGAGCTTGATACAAATCATCACTGTTTTAAATAGTGCTGGTTGTGGTCAGGAAAATTGTAAAGTATCTTTCCACTCATTATGTTGTATTAAGCACATGGGCTATTTGAGAGGAACATAGTTGTATGCCATTGGTGAAACATCAATGTGATGCCTCTCTTGCTCTTGATAATTGAAGGGTTTCACATGTGTAAGCCAATGTTCATTTGAAATCATTTAAAAAGGACATCAAGTTCAGTGAGCAGCAGATCAGATTCTTGCTCATTGGCCATCAGAGACGTTTTTATCATTGATTCTCATTTGCTTCTCTCAGTCAATACACTACACACAGCACTATCTGAAATATCCCTCTTTGCTAAGGTCAAGTGTCTTCCACATGTCATCAAGTTCATGACATGAATGGGTCAGAGGTGATTGCTGCAGAAAGGCAATGATCACCTGGGATTCATTTGAAGAACCTTGAGGTTAGAAAGCACAAGGAAGGGTTTCCTTAGGAATTAATTTTTAAATTGATACTTATTAAATTCAGTGAAGGATAGCCAGGCTGCATCACTGATCTCTTTGTCTGCACAGTGTGCATATTTCTTTGCATTTATTAAAACCGTTGAAAGCCAGGAATTTGCTATTTCTGTAGGATTGCCTGTAGTCATACACTGGAGAAAACTTATGCAACTGTCAGCATCCATTTTGTAGCTGTAATCTATCTGTAAGATGCAGACTCTGTTTTCTACTTATTTGTCATTTATGCAGAACTCTGTGCATAAACACTTAAACTCCACGTGTTCCCAGTGGAGTCAGTGGGCTTACCTCAATGACACAGAAAGGAAAATGTAGCTCTTGAAGTATCTTCAGAATGGTATTGTCTGTGTGACTTATCACAGTCTGGGTTTGTACAGTTGTTGTGCTCAAACCACAGTGCTCAATAAAGACAGGTTCTGTTGAATAGCTGGAAAGAGTCTTTCTGGACAGGCTTTTGAGAACCATGCCGTGTTGGTCTCTGCTGGAAGCCATATTTTCCATATCTTATAATAGCAGCACTTTCTGTCAGTGCCAGAGCTGTTGTAGTCAGTCATCATTCATGGAAATGTAAAATCTTTTTAATGCCAAGTGGTAAAAGGACAATGACACCAGACTCTTCGCAGTGCATGAAACATACATATCCTAAACATATGGAAATATCTGTGGCTGCAGATGGCCATCTCTGGCTCCTTTTAAAGTGAGTACTTGAACGTTTATGCATCAGAATGTGTTTCACTAGAAACACTGTAAGACAATATAATATTCTTTCTGTCATTAAGTTGGGCATGAAGTCTCAGTGCTACCAACATATATTATGAGGCAAAGTGATCCACCAAAGAATAAAATCAGACTTCGCCTTATTAAATGGATGATAAAATTGAGCAATATCATTTAAAAAAATAAGTGTTAGGGAACCAAGTGAAGATTAAGAAATGCTGTGCTAATTCAGCTATGACAATCACATAAGTCAAATTCAGCTTTTGGAAATATTTGAGTGGAATAAGAATCTTGTTCTCGTAATTAAAAGGAGTGTCTGCAAAATCTGAAGCAGCAGTATTATTTATACTAATGTTGAAAATATAGATCGAATGCAGCTGAAACCAGCTCAGCCTAAAACAGGAGCTTTGTTGTTCCAGACAGAATATACAAGCAGAGATTACAAAGTATAGTTGCAAAGATCACACTGGTGCCACTGCAATGCATACTTTATAGAATCAAAGCAGAACTTGTATCTGGCTGCCATGCCAAAGGTTTACTTGTTTGTGTTGTTTCAAAAACTTATTTTTTTTTCCTTTGCTGCATGAGGTGGAGGCATTGCATATCTGAGAGATGGATCTAACAGCTTTGTAGACTGCAGCATTAGGGCAATCCTCTGTTTGCCTGTTGTGAACAGTGTCTACTTTACAATGTTTGGCCAATGTAAAGAAACCAGCTCATGAAAAAACCCTCTACTTTCTGAATGTCTGCCTGCATATCACTCTCCCAGTAGTTTTTCCTCAGGAATTCAATCTATACTGGTAACACAAAGCCAAATTTTGAAAAGTTTCTGTTGACTAACATGTAGATGGATAGACAGAGGGGCTTCTGAGGATGCCTGGATGCAAACTCCCATAGAAGCTTGATCAGAAATAAGCTTTTGATTGTGATCTATCAAGAATTCCTTCAAACTAGGAAATAAAACCAGAGAGGAGCCTTAAATAGTGCCACCAAAAAAAAAAAAATCAGCTAGTTTTCTCACAGTAAAGCAGTGTGGGCTAAGCCATCTTTGGCATATATAGTCTGCCTCCATCGGCTGCTTTGTCCTGGAAGAATGTGCTTTAATATTGACTGTTCATCTTTTCAGCATCTGCTTCTTTCTGTCTTGTCTCATCATCTCTTTTTTGTTCTCATCCTTTCACCATGAAAGGATTATTGTAGCTGAATATCTTTTAAACACATCCCATTCAGATTCATTTGAAACTCACCATTTCAGAAGCCTTTAAGCCTTTACTTAAAGCTTTTAAATCAGCCCTATGCTGATCACTGCTAGAGACCAGGTATATCATAAAAACTATGTGCTAGGAAAAATTCCTAATGCTGCAGTGAAGTCAGCAGGGGTGGTGCAGACCATAGACCTGTTTCCTTCTGTAGGTGTAGCAATTGAAATGCCAGTCTCTGCAATTCTAGGTGGCTGAAATTGGAGGGCTTTTTTTTCTCTCATAATTATAGTGAACACTTGCACTGTGTTACCTGGAGTTACGGTACTTGGCAACCTTGGAAATCCAGTCCCTGCATTTCACTCTAAGCCTTTCAGGGAAGGATCATTTTGAGTTTATATATTTTCCATGGGCCAATAAAGACTTGTTCATATTGATGAAGTATGCTGAAGAGATGAGTGTTGGCTTGCAGGCGCTCGGCATTGAAATGTTCAGCTAAAACTACTCAGAATTTTCAGGTGTGGAAATCAGTCTGGAGATATACAAGGTCACTTAGTGTGTCTGTGATCTCCTGTGGCTACAAGAAGTCCCTTCTCAGATCATTTCAGTATTCCTATAGCAAAAAGAGAAGCACTGATAGTAAGCAAGCTAAAACTGTAACCATCTTTCATCCCTCATCTTTCAACATCAGACGCATTTGAGTTAGGCACAGATTTCCAAATTTCAGCTAGTATGGTGTCCAGGATATTTCTTTGTGTTCCCTTAATAAATTAAAAAACAAACAAACAAACAACAAACCAAAGAACAAAAAACCAACCAAGCAAATGAAATTACTTATGACAAACTTGCCATGAGTATTTGATATGTGATGTTTGACACCAGAATTGACTTCTAGTTGCAGCTCTTCACCAAAATGAAATGGTATTTGCTTTATTCTGCCTTGGTTTTATTTTTGGCTAGGTTTACTCTGATTTTGCTAGTTGGACTGAAAAGGAAGAAAATTAGTGGGCTGTTTTTTCCCATAAGGGAGATGTCCAGGGAAAATATAGGATTAATTTTTTTTAATGTAAATTTTCCTCTTTGTAGTCCTCAAAATCTGTGTTGTTGAAAGTACTGTTCAAAGTAAATCAGTGAAATTTTGTAGGAAAACTTAAAGCTTTGTGCAAAGGTAAATTTTATCAGTTTTCTCTAGAAGGAAAGTGTTCTTTCCAAGGTGTATGATTCCTTCTGTGCCAGAGATGCAAAAAGGAGTGTGGGTGGCACACTTTTTCTATTCTTGTACCATCCTGCTTCATATTGCTTGAATTTAGTCATCTGCATTTTCCCCTAGTTAAAAACCTGGTTCCAAATTTTCATGACACTTTGAGGAAATTCAAAAATAAGCTTTTTTTTAGTCCTCTTGATAATCTTTTCAGAGTATACAAATGCTCCTGCACACTTTTTTAATAAGTACTTTTCTTCAGTAAAATATCTTTCTCTAGTCAAGGAAAAATGTCTACCCTTTTCTTTCAGTATATCTTTTATCTTGGAAACTTGTACTTACTTGAATGTAGTTGCATTATTTCAGTGCTTATCAATATTCTCCACAGATTATTAATAGTTAATCCCTTTCCTAGGTAGATACACACTAACTCACTGACAGTTAGTGCAGAACTATGCTTCTTCCTACTAAAAATGTAAGCCAGAAAAACTTTCTTGCTTAGACTCGTTGAAATATTGAATTGATTAATAGAAATGTACTTTGCAGAACATCTGCCCTTAACAACTGGGCTGCAAAGGGATGCCATCTCCATGCAGAGAGTACAGCTGGGTATGCTGATGTCAGCTACTCCACGGGCCATTAGCAGTTTTTATAATCTGAGCATTTTTCTTGCATTATGTGTAACTACCTTACAGTTACTATTCTGCCTGCACAGTTTAAGAGGTCCTTGTTATACTTAAGACCTGTTACAAACCATCTGGTTTTCTCCTACTAACCTGCACTTTCCACGCTTATTAACCAATATCCTGAATGTATTATCCTGAAAAAGCAAGCTTTTCTGATCGAGATCTCTTAGAAAACTGCAAAGTAATAGAAAACTAACAGTGTAAGAAAACTCTAGAGTGAGGCTTCCTTTTTTCCTATTTTGCAGTAGCCTTATGCTGTTGGTTCATGATTGTCCTGTGATCCATTACAGATAATCCGGATAATTTTCACTGTGCACTTCAGTATCCTGAAAGGTCCACTGTAGCTAAGGGTGGCAGGAAGGTTTCCTGTAGCTGTGTGTAATATGATAAGAGAACAGGAATATCTGGTTCATGTGCAGAGCTACCTAGAATATAAAGTAGTCAACTCAATCCTCCCATAAACCAGAGTGCATTTCTAAGATTCGTCCTCTCATGTGGGAAAAGGTAGGAACAATTCCTGTCCCCTGTTGAATTATCAGCAAATGAGACTGCAGTCTGTGAAAAGGCAAGCTTCTAAGAAGCTTCAAAAAAGCCTTTTACCCCACCTTTGACATTAATTTTGTTTGTCATTCAAGTCCTACTCTTTCTATTATTATTTCTATTATACTTTTGATATTCACCACACTGACAATGATAGCGGTGTAGAAGTGAACATTAAAAAAGCATTTTCTGCTAGAAATTACATCCCCTCTGTGGCTGGAAAAATTGTATATTAATTCTTTCATGGGCATCAGAGGTATCATAGAATTGTAGAATGTCTTGGGTTGGAAGGGACCTTAAAGATCATCTATCTAACTATATGAAGAAGAAAAACTATGAGTTGTCACAGATATTGACAGAAGAAAAAAAAGGTTTCTTATAATGATGGTAACCTAACATGAGAAAAATATTTGTCTTCCCATTGATTGTGTATCCTAGTATCTGATTCTCGGATCATTTAAAAGGTAATGGAGTCATGCCATATGCGTGGTATTCAAAATTTTGCTTAGTAGAAGTAAAATAGGTCCATTGCCTGAAGCTGATGCGAAGTGAATCTGAAGTTATGCCAACTGGGAGGTACTGTTATAAAATTGCACCTTTCAAATTGACAGAAGACAAATACTCTAAAGAACTCAGAACTATTTTCTAAAAAAACCTCATTTTTTTTAATACATCACTGCACAATAGTGAACAAAAAACATATCAAGTAGGACTAGAAGAAGCTTTTCTTTACAGCAAAGAAAACTAATAATGGCCAGTCTTCGCGAGCAAAGATTTGGGAAAGGTCATTAACCCTTCGAGCCTGCGCAGTGGATTTTTTTTTTTTTTAGGTGAGACACAGCGTGCGCTGAACTGAGCCCACCCTTTAATCCTGAGGTTCATCTGCCAGGG
>NW_016690411.1:0-25470 GCF_001604755.1 Lepidothrix coronata | reverse complement strand
AAAAACTTCTTTCGTGAGCTCTCTGGAAAATAATTGTAGCTCACAATAGCCCATGCTTGTGACTAGTACCAGGTAAATCATGTAAATTCATGTTCTCTTTTACAACACACACTGCTTTCATATCCTGTGTCTTAAGCTTAGACTACAGCCCACAATCTGATTAATATAATTTACTGGATTTATAAAATTGGTGGAGATGTGACAGCAACAGCAGAGTCTATATAACAGCTGTGTGAAATCCTGAAATTAAAATATACTTGTTCAAATGTGCGCAAAATAAGTAAAAGAAATCCTACAGTACTGGACAAATGGAAGTCTAAAGCAGCCAAAACAAAAATCCTTGCATTTTCATGTCAGAAATGTGATTTACTGTAGGTGGGTTTTTTTTAATTTATGATCATATGATATGAATTTTTGAGTGTGGGGAGAGACAGAGAAATCTTTGAAGTGGTCATAGGGACCCTTCAGTAACACATGTCACTGAATATAGTAACTCTTTCTTTGAACCACTTGCAGCTTGTAGGCCTTGAAAAGTCACTACATTTTTCCATGTAACCCACAATGAAGATCAGAGTCAACATTCAATCTTCATGACATCAGAGTGTGTATTTGAGATAGAAAGTCAAATTCAGTTATGAGTTTATTATGATTATTCATTTAGACCTACCCTTTTTTCTTGACTAGGGTGATTGTAAATTGATTAATTTTCAGAAATTTCAATACTTTATAAAAAGACTACATAGCTAAATATGTTTAGTGACATATTTAGAGATCTCACTGGGCTTGACAGTTGAAATAAAAGACATGGTGAGATTTACATCTTGTAATAAAAAGCAGCTGTTCATGAATACTCATGATTGCTGTAGTTCTGCCTCCAGACTTCAGGTGGGTCAGTGAAATACTGAACTCTGTAGAATAAGCATCTCAAACATTTGTAATTTTATATGCTACAGATTTTAATATTTGTGATAACTATATTACAGCAGTGGCTGAAAAGCTGACTTGGTGCTCAGGGCGTTTCTGGCTTCTCTGCCTGATCACTTTTGCTGCCCTGCTTTGGCCTGGAAAGAGCAGTTACTGTATATTGCATAATTGCACAAATTCCTGGAGCTAGTAACACATGTTATATGCTGCTGGAAAGTGTGAAATCCACACTTTCCAGTGCTAATAGCTATTTGTTTATTTTTAATTTCCTGGTTCATGAAGTGCAACTTCCCCGCCTTGCATAATTCAGAGTGTACTACTGCCTGCTCGCTGTGGCCCACAGTTGTCCAGGTTTCCAACCGTCTGGTCTTCTAGCACGTGAACACAAGGAAATTGTTTCAAAAGTACCAGTGTAGCTAGGCAACTCTGCCATTTCTGTCTTTGAATTTTTATATTCTTTGGATTTGCTAGCTAGAAACATAAGAAGATATCACGTTATTAATGAAAAAAAAAATTAGATCCATTCCCTACAGGAGTCTTCCATTCTTAGTTGATGTCCAGGTTAAGACTGATCTTGTTTCTATACAGAACACGATCCAATCATTTTTTTTCTTCTGTTAATCTGCCTTTCCATTAGCTCCTGAGAGTAAAATAGTAACATACTAATATTGTTTTGGCTTCATGGCCAAATACGGATATTTCTTCAGGCTCATTTGTTACCATTCATCTAATAGCTGCTTTAGGGTTTATGAGAAAAAATAAAACCTACCATAGGGAAAATCTCAAATATGGCCAGCAGCTTTTGCCAAATGGTTCACAGCAACCCTGCAATTATCTTATTGCTTTATTTCTCAGAAGGGAAACACTCCTTCCTCAAGCTTTTGCTGTAAAAATTGTGGAACTCCAAAAAAAAAAAAATTGTTTCTATTTTAAAGGTCTGATTTCACATGAAAATTATATGCATTGCAAAATGTTTTCATGGTAATTTACTTGTCATAAACATCTATTGTACTGAAAAACTCTACAGGGAGTTGGATGGATTTATTCTACGTATAGAATTTGTAATAAAGACACAATGATAATAAAAATAGAAATATTATGACTTGCTGAAAACCCTCAGATACAGAGATTGTTTTTAGCTCAAATGTAGCAGCATTCTGAGGTCTGAGTTAAAACCAGGCTTCCTAACAGGGATTAGGTACATGCTATTGTACTTTCATAATGAGGAGAGCACCGAACCAAACAAAAATATTATGCTGTATTGACAGAAAACATTCAGAGCTGCTGCACATAAAATAACGCAACAAATAACACATAAGGCTCAGAACACTGCTGTGTTTGTGCCGTCATTGTTCTGAATGCAAAGCTTAGCTTTGTTGCTGAAAAAGCAGTCCAGAAAGAGTTGCAGTGGCCTGAGTTCTGCTCCACTTCAGTGTGCACCCAGAGAGAGGTCCTTGGAAAGTCCTTCCCAACTTTTGCAGTGAAATATGCCCAAGGGGCAGTGGCTCTAGCGTAAAATCTGAAATAACTTGATTTTCACATTTTTGCTAAAGTAAGCTTGAATCCAGCTCTCAACTGTGCCCATCAATCAATACTTTCAGTTACTTGGGGGAAGCATAGCAGGCTTTGAAGTGGAGGAGAGTCTTTTCCAACATAAATGATTCCATGACTTTACTTAAATGCAGTTGCTCATAACAGACTGTGTTGCTGGGTGGTCAGATACAATGGGGGGGTGTTTGCATGTACGCTTACAAGAGTGCGCTGTTTTCCACTGTGTTTCCTTTTCCAAATGCTAAAATTTGGGGGGTTATACTCTCTATAATCTTGGGAGCCTTCCATTTACTTGGGAGAAAGTGAAGGCATAAAAATGGAGTTCAGAAGTAGTATTACTATTGTTTAGAATTGCTTGGGAATTTTTCAGAAAAATGCTAGAAACTGTTAGTTCACTAATCCTAACCATTTTTCATCAGAAAACAGTCCTCTGGGAAGTCTATTGTAATAAATTATTTCATTAAAATGTATAATTCTGATGTTTCCTGTGTGGAACGTACGAAGGTGTTTAAGATTAAATATTCAGTTGGGAAGTATTTTGAGGCTTTTGTCTCTTCAGGCTTTTTGGAAACGTGGATTTCCTCTTTCAGTGTGAAAACATCCAGGGCTGGAAAGCCTTTACCTGTCACATGTTATTTACTGCAGATTGTTGGACAGAAAGATAATTTAATTAGCGGCAAATCATGTGAGAGAGAGAGAGAGAGAGAGACACTGTCCACCTGGGTGCTGGGGCTGGACTCAGTGCTAAGATGGGCTGCCTACATCCTTGCATGGGCAGTTGCTGAGCTCAGGCTCTGCAGGGGCCTGTGGGCTGTTGGGGCAGGGGGGCTCTGCTGAGGCTGCCTTGGGGAATGGGGGATCCTTCAGTGCTGGGAGAACCCCCAGCAGCCTACCCCCAAATAGAAAAGGACTAGATGACCATCTTCCTGGCATGAGAGTTGTGCTCTGCTATAGACCTGAATTTTACTTCCTGAAGGCAGGGATCAAATATGAGTTATTTTCCCTTGGTGCAACAGCACTTGCTGGGAAGAGCTGAGCCAGCTGCTAGGTGGATCTGAGCTGTGCAGCTTCCCTGCACTTCAGCATGACTGCTGTGGTGTTTATCATGTTTACACTGGGGGATGGTCTGAGTAAAAGCACTCAAAATAACAGGCTTGCAAGTGTCCACAATGGGATCATACCTGAGTTGTTTGATGTTACAGTAGGAGGGAATACCAAGCTGTATGAGGGATTCTGTTATTAACAGACCTGACATAAAAATCTTCAGCTAATTTGATGATACAGGTCAACTTCAGTAAAGCTCCTGCAGACTTCAAGTGCTGTTTTCTTCCTGAAACCAGTGCTGGTGGGTCAGGATCAGCCTCTATTTTACAAGTTGGCAGCTGAAGCTACAGCTCATCCCCCTTCTTGCTGAGTTTTAATGTTGTACCAAAAGCCCTGAAACAATGCACAAAAGTACTTGCCTCATTATATAGCACCAGAGAGACTTTTTTAGCCCCTGCGTATTTGGCAACCACAAAACAACAGAGCTGGCAGTGGGACTGTGCTCTGTATTCATGTCTGCTTAAACAAGCTTGAGTAAAGCAATACTTAGATCTAATAAACCAGGTAAATGTCACTCCTGTGAAGGCTCTTTCCAGAAAGAGATGATGCACACTGCCATGCGGCAGGGTCATGCCTAAGCCTCATGGAGGAGACCCAAATTAAATCATATCTCCAGAAGCTGCTGTTCCCTAGATACCAATATGAAAATAATCCATTTCTAAAGATAAATTTTCCCCATACCTCAAAAGTAGGGTACATCAAATGTTGCAAGAAGCAAAAAATAGTAGCTGTAGAGATGGTCTCAGAAATTTCAGTGTGTGTAGAGGAAGCCCAGAGCTGTTAGCATATTTTTTTACCTTTTTGACAGCACGTGAATGTTCTGTGGCAGACAAATCTGCAGGAAATAAAATTTTATGATGTGCTGTAACTATACTGGTTATATATCTATACACTACTGGCAGACTATCAAAAGACACACATTTTCAGTGTTTCTGAATATGACTTGAAAGCAGCTTGACTTCTGTAATCATAAACACTGACAAGTGTACTCTGCGCACGTGGACCAGATGATGTTTCTTTTCATATTAGCATGGTGGTGTTGTACAAGCAGTCCAGTGAGATCAAAATGAACTGAGTAGCAAAAGGAATTTTCTATCTTGCCTAAATATTGGTTATAAACTATTTGACCTATAAAAGGAAACTGCAGCTCCTGTTTTCTATCCTATTAAGTTACTGTTCAAAATAACAGTAAGCAGTGTTGGCAATTATTTCCTTTCCATTCTGTGCATCTTAGTAATATGGAATCAGATTCTCTTTTCATTTATCCTAAAATAATCCCTAATGGAGGGGCACTACTGACCATGAAAGCAATGATAGCTAATTGCAGACATAAGATACTTTTCTTTGTGTGTGTATGTATTTATGTTTACAAGAACTCTGATGACTCTATACTGACTATCTGTACTGTATACTCTCCAGGCCAGTACTGTCATGACAGAAGTACATAAACCAGGTGTAAGCATATCCTTCAAAAACACTTCCCCTTTTCAGTTCCTATTCCTCCCTTCTAGAAACAATGGCTGTGGTTTCTAGCTCAGTTGAAAACCAGGAGTAATTCATGATTTCATTATCTTTTTTTATGGAAAGGTAGTACAACCAAGTAGAAGTTACCATTCCAGAATAAGTGGGTGATGAAAAATCAAAACCAAGCATATCAGCGTAATGAAATCCAGTTGTATTTTTGGGCTCTATTTTTTAACAAAGGCAGTACATTTGTGTATGTGTACATAATTACCACACTAAAGAACGCATTTGAAAGTGGGAGAAAGTAAATGTAAACAATTTGGCTCTAATGTCATTGTCAGGACCTTAATCACTAGTGTAAAATGTCCTTGTTCTGGTTACTGTTGCCAGGTTTGACGAAAAGTTTTTCTGTCATAATGGATGATATGGAAAATATTGAACGTTTAATGCTCTTTTGCTGCTGACTTACAGAATGCTTTACTGCAGCTGAATTTATATGAACGTAACTTGGTTAGAGCACAGTGCTAATAATGCCAAAGATGATTCCCATAGGGGCCATTAACTTACCAATTGGACTCAATGATCCTTGTGGGTCCCTTCTAACTCATTCTGTGATTCTGTGAACTAGATGTTTGACAGTACTAAAACTAACAAAAAAGGATTAGAAGGATATTCCAAAGGTAAGGAAAGAATAGATTTCAGGATAATTTTAGGGAAATCAGAAGTATTAAGGTCAACAAAGAAAAGAAAGCTTGCAATTGAGCCCTCAAGGAACTAGTTAAGGCAGTCTTGAGAGACAAAAGAGACGAAGTAGAGAAAAACAGATCTAATATCTATATTTAAAATGAATGAGCTATTGTATTGTCATCTGACTTGAATATGAAAAAAGATATAGAAATATTAAATAATAGCATTGCAAGCATCAGAAGACTTACCAAGTTGTGGAAACACATTAGTGTGATGCCAGATAGGATAAGCCTCATCTAATTTGTGAGCAACTGGTTTGGTGGTGGGAGGCCATAGATGAGACATATCTTGATACTGCCCTAGACTTATGGAAAGTAAACTAACAAAGCAAATACAAAGTAGATGTGTTCAGCTGTCATCTCCAACCAACGGTTCAAAAAGATGATTTTCTTCTTTGTCATCACTGTACTTCAGTACGGATGTCATAGTAGTCAGCATGATAAGAAAGTTTCTTTCTTCACGCTGGCAAGAACAACAGCACCGCAGCTTGTATTCAGTGTGGCACTGACCCCCAGAACATGTGCTGGTTATGCAGGTACATAATCCATTTGCTTAGATTTTCCCTCCATTTCTCTGGTTCAGGATCTTGGCCATGTCTGACTTAACCATGGGCAAAGGCTGCAGGAAGGAGTAGGCTCTCCTTAATAACGTTTGATCTAGAGCCTGTGGCCGGGGCCACCAAACCAAAGGCCAAATTTAGGATTCTGTCGCTGTTCCTGTGACACATCCCTAGTGGCCTGGGCAAGGCATATGGGCTCCTATAGCTATGGGAATGAAGCCAGCCTCGGTGAAAAGCCTAATCTCCATAGTGGATACCTAAGGAAGGACTTGTTGGGATCATTAGTGGAAAATTTCTCTGCCACTGATACTGAAAACAGTGAAATAAATAAAATGCTTTTCAGAGAGAAAAATATGGAGTTCACTGAGACATTCTGTGTACCAATTTTCAGTGTGCTTTCTGCATAATTAGCATGCTATTAGAGAAAATAACTAGAAGGCACCTTTAGAAATCTTTCTTGCTCAGGGTGCTTCCATATACAAAGCTGAAAGTACCATGGCAGATTTTAAACAGCAACTGCTATTTATGATGGTACTAAAAAACCTCCTGAAGTGAATTTTTCTTTAAGCTTCTCAACTTAAACCTTGACTACACATTGTTACTGTGATATACCTGTGGATGCCTAGCATTAGCTTAGTCAGGAATGCTGTGTTTAGCCTTTTCTCAAAGTCAAGTCAAAATCTACTGTGAAAAACTCCACACAGTTGAATGCATTAGTATTCCATAGGTAAAGTCAGTATATACCTGTACACTGACCTCTATTTTGAATCAGTTTTATAGCCTCAAATGATTAGTATCTGAAATAAATGATTGAATATGCCTTGAGAGAAAATGTGTGATGAATAAAAAGATGACAAATGCTTCGTTTTGTGCTGAGACCTGGAGGAGATTTATCTTGTTTAAAAAAATTTCTACAGTAAAAATGAGGTAATAATCTGAATTTTCATTTTCAATTAGCAGAGATACTTGCAAAGAAAAAGTTTTCCTGGAATGTTTAAGATCTTTTCTAGCATAGAGGTGTATTTTGTGCCTCCTGTCTGCTCCTCCTTTTATCTGCATAAAGTTGCACATGTACATTGGAGCTGCTCACTGCTAGGAAAAACTGAAGACAAATGTTCCCTGTTGAAAAGGGACTACATTTACTTCACTATGGCCAGCCCTTACACTGTAAAATCATTCCACTCACCTGTCATTTGAAAAGATGACCTAGGAGCAGATCTTAAATCCTTAGGAGCGCTACTAGATAATCTATATGTATCAGGAAAGACAGTAGCATCCATTCAAACCCTGCACTGGTTTTAAGCATATATTTCTTGTGAGGCCCTGGCAATACTGTATAATTAATACATACAGTAGTAGTTTCTCTCTTAACTCTGTGGGACATAATATCCTTTAACTGAAAATAGGGGAAAAGGTGAAAGAATCTCCTTTTTAGACCTGCTGAGCAGAATCTGAGAAGATCAGCATCTCCTGCCTCCTTTGTAATGGAAAGTATTTCCACCTTTTGTTTGTAATTATCTTAATTTGTCTGGACACTAATAGAATAAAGTATAGTGCTGGAAAACCACAGGCCTTGTATCGTCCTTGTGCAGGGGGACTTTAATGTGTCCAACCATTTTACTGTGCTGCTGGAATAGTATTAGACAGCTTTTCTACTTCCAATAAGCTGAACCAGTGGTACCAAGGCTTCTGTATGTTTACTTCCTAGACAGATGGAAAAGGCAATTTCAAACAAAGTAGGCAAAAACTTCCATTTTGGAAGGACTTCTTAAAATAAACTCTTATTTGATTAACAGTAGAACCCTTCCTACTGCTTTCTGAAAAATTCACATGCTTTTAAAGAGAACAACCAGAAGTCACCTTTATAGACCTTGGATTCCTCTGTGTGGGAGCCTTTCTATGGTTTTATCTGCCAGGGGTTCAGACCAGTGTAGTTCATTAAAGGCAGATTGTTCCCCTGGAGGGTGAATCTCCTTAAATTTAGCAAGTAAAACCAGGGCATTTCCATAGGCCTTCATCATGGATGTGCTTCTGACCCAGCCCCTGAAGAGCAAACCCCACTGTATCATGCTTCCTACCCTACAGCAAAAGAGCTGGGCCAAAAGCAGACTTTGTATTTTTGTCAAAAACATAATATACACAGGACAAATTTAGAAGGTGCACATGCCAAGGCCTGGTGCACTAGGCACACGAGTGGAAGAAAACATGCGTGGCTGACAAATTGTCCAAGCTGTATCCTTAATGCAACATCAGAACTCCCATCTGTAATTTTCCTTAGAAATCACATAGCTGAAACTCATTCTCTCTCTCTTCTTCTTACTTTAGTAGGTATTTTGTGCAAAGCACAAATTAATTCACTCCTTATTAGTAATTTTCTAAGGACTTTGCCTTTTCCTGTCAAAACAAATCCTATACTTTATTCACTTACACTACTATGATACTTGCAGTCTTTCCCATATGCTGTTAGCTGCTCATTTATCTTGCACTAGTGATAGTCTTTTTACGTGACCTGTGGTGTGACTTTTGTTGAATAGAATGTAAAACAGGAGCTGATAAAGAGCGTTTTTACATCTGAGGGTCATAAATATTGAACAGATTCCCTGTCACGCTTGTAAAGAAGAGCATCACGCTTCTTTTGGTTTTGCAGTCAGACTTTCAAAAGCAAAGGCCTACCAGGAGTACTGGGGTATATGCAGAATACTTCTTCACACTTCTAAAGGAGTACAGAACAATTTGTAGAAATTTAATAACAAATACAAACAGTTTGAGCTTCAAAATGCTACATTAATGCAGCGCTAGCACTGTAATATCAGACACTCAAAATCAGAATATTTTAGAAGGTTGGGCTGTTCTAATTGTAATGTGGCTGAGCTGCATATCCCACATTACATATGGCATATTTTAATAGTAAGAATGTATTAAAACTTACATTTTAAAATCCACTTTTCTTTTTCAATGTGCAAAGCTTATGTTAATGATGAGTGAGTGACAAAGTCAGATTTGAAGGTGATCAGTGGTAATAAATTGTCAAACTCCACAGTTTCACAACTCCTTTTTTGACCATCAGGTTTTTCATTTAAATAAACATTAAGCATGCTGGCTTGAAGTAATCAGTTCACTCCTCAGAGTTAATCAGTTGGCTTTTTAAATAATCTCATTTAATCTCTCGAACTGTAGTTTTTTTTTATTTTTCCAAATGAGGATAGATATATAGGTCTTACATATTTTTAAAGGCAAATAAGCATACTTATAGAATTTGAGGGCATCAGCTAACTTTGAGATTGCTCATCTATAGGTTTCCTAGTCAAAGGGTACACTGAGAAATAAAAGTGGCTGAGGAATAATTCACACTTTTTGTTTGAGACCAGCACTGACAATTCTATGTCGGCTTGATTTGTTTCATGGGTGCTTCAGTATTACCAGTTTGTAATTTGTTATCTAGACCCAGTAAAATGTGTGAGGTATCTTTATTTTCTCTGCTTACGCATAAAGCAGCATTAGTGCCCATTTCAGTTCAATCTAGAGTCCTGTTTTCAAGAGATATACATCAGACTTTTCTTGATCTTACCATGGTCTTTAAACAATACCCTTGCCCCACATCTCGCCCGAAGTCTCTGCGATTCATCATCCTCACTAAGTCACTTAAACCTTTCTTTAATCTTCAAATATAATTTGTATCTCTTTGAGAGGTTGAATTCAGCCTAATTTTAAGATACTATCTGTCCTAACTGTTACGTAATGGCATTACCTGAGCAAGGATAGCATGTTCAGATTTCAGATATTTTAAAGTGCGTGCTTTGTTATGAGTCGAAAAGTGGAAGAATTGGGGACTATTGAACTCCTATCTATTTCATCTACTGAAGGGCTTTTCTTTAGTTAAAATAGGGATCTCATTAGCAGAGGCATTAATCTATACTTTGTTTCATTTTTTCAAATTATTCCTAAGGCATAATAAACTACTATGTAACATGCTTATGTCCAAACACAGTTGATAAAAACAGTCTATAGTCTGACACAAGTTGAGTTTTTTAATAGAGTTATAAAACGTCTTTGACATTTTGAAAAATTTCAATGTGTTAGAAATAGTAACATTCTTCCCCATTAGAGTGACTTTTTCATCAACAGCGATGATTGATAGAAAGAGTCTATTCCTGCTAGAAAATAACTCCATTCAAATTCTAAATCTAAATAAGATGCTGGAGTCTTAGTTGTACACATGTATGTATTTCCCCACTCTGCACAGACAAAACAGTGCAGAAAGTGATAATCCACGGTCATGAAAGTTTGGTCACTATGCCTGTCAGAGGCACAGCAAACTGTCTGTATCAATACAGTTTTCATTCTTGAATTTTAGGTAGTCACTTTATGTTTCAATTGAGCAGCCATATAAATTTAACAGTAACCAGGCAAGATCTGCTACTGACTTGAGCAGGAGGAAGATGGTCCTTACACATTTTGTGCCTGAGTACCAAACATGAAAAGGCAAGCACAGAACAAGCCATGAGGGCGAGCCTGAAAGGTTCACTCAGCTGTTGCTGCAAGAACAAAACTGTGTCTTAATATTTATTAAGAGAGTTAAGATGGAGGTGAAAATTAATCTTTCAATACAGAGAAATGGCTGAAAAGTTTTATCTGAAACTTACTAAAAGCTATTTACCCCTGGGCTTGTGCAAAGCAGGAAAGTATCATCAGAGAAGGAGAATTTTTCGAAAAGTTATCTGCAGAAAAGAAACAGAAAGTTATGATGGCACACCTGGTATAACCTTACCAGGTATTGTACTGGATCTTACTATAGTAATGTATCTTATCTGACCCAAATCTAACAACAAATAGTTCTGTTCTCTGTTCCTTTATATTTTGCTGCTGACCGCACATAAAATTGAGCATGTTTCGTTCAAAGAATATTAGTATCTAGACACCAGTTGTCCATGCACTCACAAAAGAAATAGTAAAGGGTATTTGCTTCAACACAATGACTTCATTAAGCAAATAGAACACAAATAGCTCAGTATTGTAGAAACAAAGAGAGTTTTCATAAGCTGAAGAACAGGATAGGGACAACTGTTCCAGTGTCACAGAACAAAACTGGTGACTCCTTTGCTAAGCAGCATCACAAAATCAAGCTTGGTATTATTAAAATGTGTCTTGTCTCTGTAGTTGTGTAAGAGATGGTGTAAATCTTTGGAGCTATTTTGCTTATATCTATCAAAATAAAAGGACTCTTAATTCACAGTTTATGAGCACTCCAGTAAGTGCTCCTGCAGGCTACTGTGACCGCCTTAACAACCATCAGAGAATGCTAAGCAGAAACAGCAGGGACCCTTCTACACATAAATAATTATTTTCTAATATCATTTTTTAATTTATTTTTTTAATCTTTGGATTGTTAAGTTCTTTGCCCTCTGCTACACAGGATGTTAGCTGGTCATCTCCACACTGTTGTAAAGATAAAAAGACTGGAAATAACACCTAGACGTCTTCACTGCTCCATGCTGACAGAGCAGAGGCAGCCAGTATCGATTGCCACATCTAACTAGTAATAAGAATGTAAACTCAGCCTTGTGCTGCTTTCCATCAAAGCAATGCAAGTCAAGCTTTCCTTTTGCACAGACCTGCATTCATTTCTCCAGTTGTCAATATATCCTGATAGAGCTTTTAGAGACTTATCAATATTTAACTGCACTTCTATTGACTCAGCAATTACAGAGTAATTGATTTAAGATTGATTATCATCATGTTAATATTTTAATGGTCAAAGACTAATATAACTAACTGGACATGAAATTATTTTATGCTTTTATTACCTTTGCCCATATATATTACTGTTCCTTGTCACCAGATTTTAAGTTTTACTTAATGTTGTACTGTTAACCAGAAGTAGTTGAAAATATTGTTTATAGATTTCTTCTTTGCAAGAACTGATTCCTATTTCTACAGCATAATATTTTTATTATGACCAAAACATTCAAGTGTATCTCTTCAGAACATCTTGTTACTGGTTAAAACATATGAAAAGTAGCAAACATTCAATTAATCCATTATGCCAAATGCTAGACAGTTAGCTAAAGAATAAGACAACAAAGTTATTTTATCAACTGCAGTGCTGTATCCAATACCTAGGTTTGATGAAAGATGCTTTTAATTAATCAGTTTTATTGATTTCTTGCATGAAAAGGTCTGAGACAGTTGGAACTACAACAGGTATGAGTTCTGCCAGCTGTGGTGGATATAAATATGAGCCAAGAAAAATAACCAAAAAATAAAACCCATAATGTGGAAAGATGGAATCTTTTTCCGCTGCAACAGTGATTAACTCAGTCCTATTGTTTTTGCTCTTTGGTTCTCTCGGTGTGTGAGATGGAGTCAAGGCTGCATATGATTTGCTGTGTACAAGAGCAGTGGAATGGGAGGGCAGGACCACCTGCCACCAGTTCCAGTTCAGGATTTTACATTTTAGACAGGAGATAAAATCACAAATAAAGACTTAATATTTTTTATTATTTTTTTTAAGTAACATCCAACAGAAAAACGAGAGGAGAAATTGAATTACAGGTGTTCAGGAACTGTCACTGTAAACCATTTTCCACCCAATTTTTTCTAAGTTTGTCAGAGATTAATATAAGAAAAGCTAACATGATAATTTTTAGCTGTCTTTTGTCATGACTTACCTTACAGGGCACTTTCTAAGAACCCACTTCTGAAATTTTTCTCAAGAAACAGAGGCCAGTTGCTCTCACAAATAGACTTTGGAGGGCTGAGTGTTAGATCTGGGTCTTAATCAAAGGAGAAAAAGAGTAAAGGAATCTTCAAAAGATACCTTGTTATGCAAACGAGGAGGTTGGTGAGCTATTTCATTGCAGAACCAGCTTTTTCACTGGTAACACCTGAAAAATGATACTTTCTGCAACAAAGTGGAGAGATTTGAAGTTCTTGAAATTTTGTGAACCTTGCTTAAAAAGCTATCAAATAACTCCCACTTACTGGGCTGCTACGTAAAAGATGGCAAATTTTATTCTACAGCATTGTCATTGTAGGATTTGGTCAGACCTGTGACTGTTTATGGTGTGTATATTTGTGACTTCTTTTTCTGTTCTTTATTAGCTAATGGAAGTTTTGTAACTTTCAGGCATGAGCAGTCCTGAAGACCTGTTTTCATAGAATCACAGAATTGTTAGGGTTGGAAGGGACCCATGGAGATCATCTGGTCCAACCCACCTGCCAAGGCAGGGCCACCTAGAGCAGGCGACACAGAAATGTGTCCAGGTTGGTTTGGAATGTCTCCAGAGGGGGAGCAAAAGCAGGTGCCCCGTGCATCACTGAGGGGTCCGTGAGGGTCACTGAGGGGCAAGCTGGTGCCCTGTTTGTCACTGAGGGTCCCCGAGGGGCAACTGGGTGCCCTGAGTGTCAGTGAGGAACTTTGAGGGTCACTAAGTGGGAAGTGGGTGTCCCGTGTATCCCTGAGGGGGAGGCAGGTGTCCTGCATGTCACTGAGGGGGAAGACACATGGCTCGTGTGTCCCTGAGGATCTCTGAGGGGTAAGCGGGTGTCTCGTGTGTCCCTGAGGGGCTGTGAGGGACACAAAGTGGAAAGGGTGCCTGAAGGGTCACCAAGGAACCGTGAGGGTGCCCTGAGGGAGACAAGACGGGACAGAGCAGGTCAGTCACTGCTGTGCTGCTTTTCTCACCGCTCCCCTCAGCAGTGGTGTCCTTACCCTCCTGCGGTCCATGAAACAGGTGCAGGCAAAAGGCACTTTGAGAAGCTCAATAAATAATTGTGGAGTCGCCTTAGGGCAGATCTTTGGCTGTTAGAGAGGTATAGGGAGTGTTGAGCAGCAGAATCAGAGGGGCAGTAGGGTGTTTCAGTGGAGTTACTGAGGGAAAAACTTCTTAACCTCCATCAGGCTTGGTAAGGTAACTTAGATGGGACAGACACACAGAGGTAAAGCTGAGGGAACTTTGCAAGCATAGATGGGATATTTTGAGGGAAAATCTCAGGTAAAGAGTGAGGAACAGAGTGAAGACCTTGGAGGGAAAAGCTGAGTTACTCAACATTTTATTTTATAGGGGACAAAAAAAATGAGAAAATGCTTAGGGGACAAAAAAAAAAATTAAAATTTTAAGGTGAAATCTTTGGTATATGTCCAGGACACTGAGAGCAAAATCAGAAGTACCTTACAAAAGACATGGCAGCTTCTCAGTCTGAATCATGTCCTCCTGCCCTAGCAGAGACATGTGAGACATTGAGACAAGAAGGAGCAAGGAGAGCAGTGGCTTGGAGCTGAAGAGGAGGCACGAGAAAGACACTCTGGGCAAGGGGATCTTTGCAAAGGGACCTTTGCACAAGAAAGGACTCCCTGACATTCCCAGGGTAGGGATACCTAAGAGTCCAGTGGGCATCTTCAGGCTGCCCCAGCCGGCTTAGCACTGGGCGACCTCCTTGTAAGCAGGGCTGTGTCTTTTCTTTGTTGTCATTGGCCTTTGGCCATCGTGCTCCTTTGGCTGCCTGGAGAGAGGGGCAAGTGCCCTGTGAGAGTCCCTGTCTCCACACCCAAGGTGGGAAACAGAGCTCTCCTGACCCCCAGCCCACCCTGTAAGCAGGGCAGGGTTTTTTCCCTTGGCACCTTTGTGCATGCAACTCCTGGCCTGTGTGACCCATATAAATAAACCAGAAGGAAATCCTTTAATATTAATACAGACAGTTTTTTTGGCATGTAGTGAGAAAAATAAACTATCAGCCTTCACTTAATGCTAAGATTGCTTCTGTTCTGTACGAAGATTCCTTGAGATGTGCAGTTTCACAAGATACACAGAAATTACATCTTCCAGTATAATTTTAGCACGGCAGTTCAGGCTAAGCATAATAATTAATATTCTCTATAATAGACAGTGTTATGGTAAATATGGCTTCAGCATTCCTAATGCCTGATACAGTGTCCCACATAGTAGGTTTTATGTGTTAACTTCTCATCAGTCAATGAATCCCAGAACAAGCAGCCTCTGCCAGGTGCTAAATGGGATCTGATCCAAATGCAGTCTGGTGGTCTTTCTGATCTTGTCCAGGTTAGTATTAAGAAATTTAGTACTGCACCTTAACTTGGGCCAAATGATAAAATGCCATCATTATCAATTAATTTGAGAGATTTCATGAGTGTAGGAAACCTTGAAAGGCAACAGTAAGCTTTCTTGAAGAGTCTAGGAATTATTCCTGAAGGTTTGATTAATCAATTTTTTAACAAGATGGGCTCTAGAAAGAGCCTCAAACTAAGGCTGTATTTTGTTAAAAAAAACCAGAATAAATCTGTAAAAGCAGAAGAGATATTTTAAACACACAAGTGACTCAAACAAACATCCTTGTTGTTACTAATTCCAATCAAGAGGTTTTTCCTGTGAAAAACCAATGGATGCTCTCACAGTACTGGAAAAAAAAAAAAAAGGGAAAGGATCCAGAAATAATCACTGTCAAGAAGCTGGTTTCGAAATGAAATTAATTTCTGTCTTGCATTTGGACAGACATAAGATGTGCATAGAACACCTAGGAAAAACTTTTATTCTGACTTTGTTGCACTTTTCAATTACTTTGCACTGTTTGTACTGGGGCCTGCAGTGGGCCTTTTTACTCCTCTCATTCACTTGAACTAAATTAGGACAGTCAGAAAAATCAGTCTGCTGCCTCAGAAAAAGTGGGGAATTCTGTGTTTAGGATTCCCCTGCATTCAGTGAATTTGGATAAGGAATTACAGGTTTGGATAATTATCATGAGAAAGCTGATAGCAGCTAGACCATTGCTTATTCTTGGGTTAATTTTTTTCCAGTTTTTAAATGAAATGTGCAGTAGTCATAGAACAGAACTGTGTGTGTCAGGTGAAAAAGTTTATTCCCACTCAGTCAGACTACTGACTGTGAAATGAATAAAACATTTTAAAAGGACAAATCAGTCCACATGTCTACAGTTCATTTTAGAACTTTATGATTTATTTAAACTTCTTATCCATAAGTAGAAAACACTGAATTTCACATTAAATATTTCATTTTAATTAAAACTCAGTAGCAGGGGAAAAAATCCAAACAAACACTCCCCCTATAAAAAAAAATAAAAGCCAAACCAAAACCCCAATATGACAGAATTGTAACACAATTCTTAGTCTCTTTTTTTAATTGTACTGCATGAAACTGAGGAGCTGAATTTTTAGAGCCAGTGGATGTCATAGTTTTATCTGAAAGTAGAAGAGGCTGCAGCTACCTCATATTCATCAAAACTATGTCTTAGCTCAAAACACATATCTGGGATAACTTGTCCCTGAAAAAAAATGTTTAAGTTCTGCATCCTTGAGTACTGCATGCATCCGGAGGCTCCTTTCTTCTCCCCTAACGTCCACAGCAGGCCTCAAGGAACGCGTTTTATTTATTTGTTTATTTCTTTGTTTGCTTGTTTGTTTCTAATGAGTTTTGGGTGAAATTTCATTAGAGATATGCACTCCCTTATTGCCAGTCAGAGCCTAAAACAAGCGTGCTAATCTACCATGGTTCTCATAGTCTTCCCTCTGACATCTGCAAAGCCCAGGCAGGGATGCTCTGCAGCCTTTGATCTACCTCTTCTCGTGCTGTTTCTTCCCATCTTTGTGCAAAATCCAGGTAGATTCCTAAATGGACTCTGTGATGATTAACTGCTTCCAGAGTTAATCAAGGGAATAATACTTCCCCTTCATGGAGGATTTTGATGAGGCTAGTGTTTGAACAACTCCGAAAACTGTGATATATGATATGTCTCTCATTGTAGCTACAATTCTGTATGTTATATTTTTTCTAAAAAATGATGAGCATTTTGTTTCTATTTATCTTAGAACAACCTTTTAAATAACAAAAAGAAAAAAAATCCATTGTATTTAAAGTTAACACTGCAAAAACATTATCTGTGCAAGTTGGTCAAAAGGAATTTGAACCTGCAGCTAAGAGAACACCTGTGTCAAATTGCATTTTATATATGACACTTATTATAATGTGGCTCTGTGGAACCATTAGTATTCAAGAAGCCAGAGAGAGATGGCAGTTAGGGCAGGACTGAACTTTTACAATGCCTCTTCTGCTCTAGATTCATCTCTCTTAGGCCAATATTAAAACAAAAAGAAAAAAAAAGAAAGGAAAAAACAGGAAAAAAACTCCTTAGTTTGTAATTTCTCATATGTCAACATTCCCTGGCACCAAATGTAGCCCCAACCCAATTCCTTCAGTGTAACAGAAGATCCAGAAGCAGTTCTTTTGCATGACAAATTAGACTCTGGCAGCCAGTTGTGTAATTAGGATGGAAGGTAGATATGTTAGATCCACATTTAGGGGAAAAAAGCTACAAAAAAAAATTAATTGCAGTCTATTAAAATTCTAAATTCATCATCACTGGAAATTTTTGTCACGTTGTGCCAGAGTGGAAGAAATCCAATTGATTCATGAAGTGAATCCTGTATGTGTTAATTTGCCACGCCAGCCTCAATCAAAATTGAGGGCCCAAATATACTATAAAGCATAATTACTCCAGAGCTAAAATCTTAAGCAAGGCTTTGAGGGCCATGTTTGTGAAACACAAATTGAAACTGCTGGGTTTCATGTATAAACAGAGAACTTAATCTGGTAGAACCCATAAAAGCAAGACCTTCTTAAATTGCCCCAGGTATCAAAACATAAGTAGTATTATTAGAATGTCCATATTTCATAATGAGTTTGAACACTGCTCCTCTTAAAATGGATTTAAAGGTCCCCAATGCAGTAAAGATTTCCATGTGTTTTAAATTAAGTATTTTAAATTGCATTTATATTGGTTAACAATTGCCACGGTAGAGTTTTTTGGTTTTTAACATCATTATGCCTGCAAACATTCAGTATTTGGGTAGATTATTATGAGCCTATGTATCTCTTTTTTTTTCTGTTACGTATATTAATCTTAGTTCAGCTGTATCATAGAACACCTAAGATTTTTAATATTACATTGTCAATCACTGAATTGTCATAGAAGGGAAGATGGTCTTTCCTCATTAGGCTTTTGTCAGGACAGCAGTGTAATACCTGAGAATATCACTCAGGGCTATTTAACTCAGTACATCATTTTTTTCTTTAAGGTGATCATAGAAGTCTTCTTTCAAAAAGCAACCTGATGAAGACAAGTGGAGTCAAAGCTGACAAAAACAAATGCTTCTTCACTACTGAGAAACCCATTTGGTAATGAAAAGTTCAGTTTAAACCAGAATTTCTGTTCTGAGCTTCAGGAAACTTGTATTTGCTTAGTACAAGTGAAGAGAGGTTAAATGCAAAACAAACCTCTTCTGCCCTCCTTTCTCACTGCAACATTAAAAAAAAATAAAAAGGCAACAGAAAATTTCTGACATTAGCATTTCTTTACTTTTCTGTAATATCCATAGCTTAATTTATCCTAAAATTATTTCAGCTTGATGATCAGCTAACTAGGAACACTCATCATAATTTTCATTGGCTGTTTGCAAAATATTGCATCTGGATAATTTAATGCAAGTTACTTTATGAACATTTGCATAAAATAAAACACACAGACAACATAAGCAGACGAGACACCTCATTCATGTGCTGTGTATGACAGCACTTGAACAACACTTTGTAGCTGACTATGTAACTGCTTATAGGAAAAAACTAAAATCATAGGAAATGCACAATGGAGAGTCCTAATGTGTTTCTGTGTAAATTGTTCTCTCTCAACAGCTCTTTACCCACATTTTTCCCTGCTGGGATAGATGATGTTCAAAATAGTTCCTTTTATTTCATATGCGTAAAATGACATGATGAGTCATTTTTTTGCAAGCTTAAGTTTAATGTTCACCATGTGTGACTCATGACCAAATTGGCCTTACATGTGCTTAAGAAATGAATGCAAAGTATTAAATGTCCTGAAATCATTAG
Organism: Lepidothrix coronata; assembly: GCF_001604755.1. Taxonomy (NCBI): domain Eukaryota; kingdom Metazoa; phylum Chordata; class Aves; order Passeriformes; family Pipridae; genus Lepidothrix; species Lepidothrix coronata. Next base: position 6,204 of record NW_016690411.1, on the reverse strand, counting down.
AATGGCTTTGCAATTTGTTTCAGTGAAGATTCTGTCCAGTGACCTAATAATTATGACGTTTTAGTGATGAAATGGCTCATAAATAGGGGACTCTTTGCCATTGCCCAGGGAGTGACTCAAAAGCCTATTTAGTCTCTGAGTGTTTTTCTCTGATAATCAAATAGGCACTCAACCTACCTTCCTAAAATTATGCCTTATTGCTAATGTTTTAATAGAGGAACTGACTCTACAAATTAAAAGAACTCAGTGCTCAAGCATTCATTGTGTTTCCATTGCTTCCCTAATGTTTATGACAAATAGTATCCTTCTTAAAGCAGTGCTTATTTCCTTCAAATATTGGTAGAGAGCTGTCATGTACCCACTGAGTTTCTGCATAGTTAATCCCCTGTGAATGCATATTACTCTTCTAAACATTCTTCAAAAGTCAAATAAGGAGTTCCCTTTTTCTGCTGTGTTTGGCAGTGTTTTCTTGTGCCTGAGTGTGAATATTATGACTCTGTGTAATCAGAGCTGAAGGAAGGATGTCTCCACCCTCCCACTTTGAGAAGGGACTAGATAACACAGGAAAATAGAGAAGACTAACAAGACCGGTATGATTTTGTCTTCACTTACCAAAGAGAATTAGCACTTCAACCCTGGCATAGACAGTTATGAACCCTTGTGTGAAACTGGTCAGCAAATTAACTTTTGATATTCTCAGAAGAGGCTAATAACAATAGTTCTGCTCCTTTCCTTAATCCTGGCAGTGAGAGCATTTATCCGGCCTTCCTCCAACAGACTGGATTTCACATTTCCCATTATAGTCCCCTGAAGACAATGCATAGGCAGTAGCTCTTTTCCTAAATCCTTAGGGAATCTAACACTTGGAGTTAAATGCAACTAAAGCATGAGTATATAAATCTTGTAAGAATAGACTTTAATTCTCTGGAAGAAAAAAATAGACATTCTTTAATTACTTTTTCTTGCTTTTCTTCACTGTAAATTTGCTATAAATGGTGAATCGCTTATATTATAATGTTATCCTTAGAAAATGAATGTTAGAATCCTAGAAGCAGAGTTATTGCTTTTCTTTTGAAATTCTTTCTTTAGGATAGAGAAAAAAAGTTGAGCTGACTCAGAACTTGTCAGTTTTAGTGTGTTTCATTTTTATCTCAAAGGGGAATTCTTGTTAAATAGTAGGTTCAGGTACAAGAACTGAAAACCTGCGACTACAATTTGTGAGCTAGAAGTAGAAGCTAAAACTCTGAAGACAAAAGGAAAAGACAGAAAAGTCTCAAAATGAGGCAAAATAATTGCTAAAAATTGATAGATAAGTCTAACAGTGAGTCAAAAAAATATTCTTGTTCAAGTGCACATGAGTATATCTGTGGGTTTTGGTTGTTTTACTACTAAGAATAATAACAGTATAAATAGATATAATGACTGAATTAATATGGGGAGGATTAATGTCAGGTAGATTGAATACGGTGTACAAACAAGTCTTCTTATCTGACACATGAAGTACAAGCTTTCCAAAACACCAAATGTCTTCTAAACGTGTTCAGGGTCTGACTGATGGTTCACTAGACTGGGTTTAGCTGAATTAAGTAAATAATAACAGCAAACAGAAAACAGGGTGCAATAAGGAAGTTTGCTAAGGTAGAAATGAACCAAACGTAGCACAGAGCAGTGTGATGACTGTGATGAGTGAAGGCATCGTTGCCTTTATGAAAGCAACATATAGCAGAACTACATTCATCCATGTACCAGAAACTATTGTGACAGAATAACCTCCCAGCACAACACAGCTTTGGGGGGTTTGCCCTTTGAGTTCTCTCAGAGCTTAGGTTTCCTGTTCCCCTCTGGAAGCCACAGAAGCTCGTGGTCTAACTGCCCCATGGTGCCTGGCTCTATTTTTCCTTAATTTCAAATTTGTTGCCAGTAATTTGTTGAGTTTTGTTTTGTTTTCTTTGGGGGATTTTTTTGAGAAAAATAGAAAATAGCAGAAGTGTTCAGATATGAAGCTGCACTTGGAGAATCATTAGTTCTCTGTTTGGTGCTTCAGAGTGCTTTCTTTCACATTATTCTAGGACATAGTTTTTAAGAAAATGGCAAAGAGTCTGTAATTTTATGTAGAATATTAAAAAAACTGCTTTCTATAGCTGCTTATATTTTTAGTCAATTCGTTGTCTAAAAAACTATGATACAATTTAGCGTCATTTTTTTTAGCTACAGCATTTTAAAACACAAAAAATCCCTTTTGCAGGTCAGTGTAGAATGCACTAAGAATATGGCAATTTCCTTTCGTGTTTGATCTTTGCTTCCTTGATCATTTCCGTAATCTCTATCACTTTAGCTGTCTATGCCTCCACTTGTAGCATTAACCTTGATATTTTATAATAGATGTCTCACATGGCCTTTGCTCTTTCCTGTTCTCTCCCTTAATTTCCTTGGCTGTACACACTAGTGGTTTTCTTCTTTTATAGCCTATTTATTTCCTAGTGTTATGTTCTTTCCTTGGACTCCCATTTAATTAAAGCTGTACTGTCAACTTGAAAATCACATTTCCATCTGAAAATGTTGTGTCTTCTCTTGTTATACGAAGCCCTTGAGATGACTCTAGCTAACAGGCAGAGCAGATTGAGGGGGTGTGGGGAGTGTGCCTTCTCTTTTTTCATTTCACTTAACTCGTGTAACATTCCAGCATTATTTTAGTGGCTGGCATTTCTGCTACCTTAGACAGATCTGCCACTGGCTGTTTGCAGGAGGAGGAGAGAAATAACCCTTCCGTCCTCCCCTCATTTCCCCTGTGGCCTTCCACGAATATGTGAGTCAAGATCTAGTCAGTACTGAATGAATAAAGCTGTATTACAGTGCTGCTTTAAAGGAAAATTAAACTCAAGACCTCTTGCTCCCCCAGTTGTTAGGAAAGGACCACGAATGTATGAGCAATTCCAGAACTTTAAAACCATTCCCCCTTATCCTAATCCCAGCCTGCCCTTTGCCTACTGTTGCCACTCTGGTCTTCAAAGCCTCTGTGCAATCACTTTTAAATTAAATGCTTAGAAATGCATAGGGAATCAACCTGATTTCCTTAATTTTATAACTCTTTCTGACCCTCTTTTGGTGCAAAGTGCCATTGTGACTTTGGAATTAATGCTGGCAGAGGAACGGTCCTGCCAAAGTATTTGTTTTAGGAAAGCAGCACAAGAACAGAAAAGATTAAAATGCATGTGTTATGTAAAAACTGGTGGGGTGTCCTCTGACTCCCTGGGTGTGGACCCGCCCATAGCAGGGTCTGGGTCTAGGAGCCTTTGTGCTCCCTCAGATGGCAGCCTGTGAGGGGCAACCACCCCGTTAGCAGGGAGCGGGTCAGGTGCCCCCAAATCTATTCACCCTTGGTGCTCCCAAGTCCAGTTTTGTGACCGTGTTTTGGTGTCCAGGTAAGTGGCATTGTGCTGCTGCAGCCAGCATTGTATATTACAGAGCTCTGGGACAGCAACACTCAGATTAATAAACCATGTGAATTATCTGTAATGAATAGGGCAGGAGGTTGGTTGTGACTGAGTGCTGGCTGGCAGGATCCCAAACTCCCTTAGGCATGAATGTTACACCACGTGCTATGTAGCTTCTGCTTTGGAACATGCTCAAGTTCTGTGAGCCACAGGGAATGATTTCTTCCCTGAGAGACAGGAGGCATTTACTCTTTGCAGTAAGGATTTTAAGAAATTTGTTAAGTGTATGTTGCCTTTACTTATTTATTTCTGGTGTTGGTACAGGTCAGTACTTCCCAGCTGTGCTACTGTCCTCCCATGAATTCCTTAACACCAGAAAGGAGGTCCTCTTCTTTGGTTAATGTATGTTGTGCTTCTTGCCCAAACTTTTAAAGCATGCTTGAAGTGGCAGAGCTTCCATTTGTTGAGTTCAAATACTGTAGATTATAGAAAGAAGTAATAATTTGATAATAAATGATTGGTAACAGATAATAAATATTAAGTACTAGAAAGATGACACGATTGTTGCAGGGAGTTGACCTGTTTTCATTAGTGCTTTCATGACTTCGTACAGCTACTTCTGTCTGTTCAATCTTTTTCCCTGCTGTTTTAGGTACTAATCACAGAGCAAATACAGCTCTCTCAAACAAACCAGGTGTTCAAAAAAGAAAAGTTTATTTTTTCTATAAATATCATCCATAAAGAGAGAAATTACTTCTTGTGCACCAAAACTCTGTATTCTGGGACCATTTTTACTTTTTAAATTTCTAATTTTAAAACTTCACTCCAGACAGTTTTATAATAGTATAATCATCTCTTACTCGCTTCAGCAAAGTCAGATCCTACGAAAGACGTTACGTGTTGCATACTTCAAATGCACTTGAAAATAGACACTGAAAATAGTAACAGTAGCTCTATGTTACTGTGAATACGGAGATTTTTATGTGTTAGTGTAAAACAGAGATATAACACAGAACAGAATTACGAAATGTGGTGATTTATATCGTGGAATAAGTTATGGCTTTCATAAATTAGGTGACTGGAAAGACTGACCACAGTAACACTATGACTGAGCTGCCGAAGCTCACAAAGACTCTTTTTTTCTTTTCTTTTTTTTTTGTTTGTTTGGGTTTTTTTTTGGTGTTTTGTTTGTTTGTTTGTTTTTGTTTGTTTGTTTGGTTTTGTTTTAACAGTACTTTGCAGCATTACTGGTGGTGAATGCAGATTTATTGAGTTGTTGTAATATCTAAGATCACTTTGCAAGGGTAAGAGAGGGAAGAAGTAAAGAATAAGGGGTCATCTCTTTGTATGAAAGGAAAAAGAAAATTTTCTTAATGGATTTTTAGGTGGGTTTTAAATAGTTTTATACCATGAATGATTTTCTTGCTAGTAGGCTTAGTCATGTAATTTCCTCTCTCTTTTACTCAAAGCTAATGAATTTTAAAAGTTTTTACACAACAGAGAACATAGTACACTAAAAACCTGTACTGCCTAACCACCTCACCCACCAGGTTATCACATGGAAGGGAAATTTCTCCACATTAGTATTATGTATTAAATTGCCTTCATTTTAGTCAATTTGAGACATGTTTATCAATATTTTCTGTTAACTGCAGTGACAGATTTTGGCAAAAGACCTTTATCAAAGTGGCTCACAAGCTTGCTTCCAATATAAAAGGTTTTATTCTTTCTGTTAAAAGAATAAATGCTGTCTGCTCACATCTCAGTGCTTTCTAAGTGTATTATACTCCATATTGAAAAATATTACGGTAAATAGACGTGAATTTACTAAGCTCTGGAAAGCAATGACTTGCTCAGTGTGTGGGTGAATTCCTTAATAAACGTACTTGGTCAGGGCTAGACGTCTGTTTACCAGAGAGAGTTATCAGTGCTTTGCCTCACGCATTGTCACAGACCCCAGCTTTAGATCAGGGTGTTATTGCCTGGCAGTATTTCTGTTCCTAGTCTGAAAGTGCTGTCTCAAACAGAAAAAAAAAAAAAAAAAAAAAAAAAAAAAAAAAACCCTCAAAATTTTAATTTTTTTGCTTCCAAAAAAAAAAAAAAAAAAAAAGAAAAAAAAAAAAGGTACAAGCTTCTTTCATGTTTGGTTTAAACACTTTTTTATTTTCCAGAAACCTGATAATTAAAATTCAATTTGTATATTAATAAAAAAATTGTTCCTGAAATCTAAAATCCAGATCAAAATAATAGGTTGTTAAAATTTTTATCCTGCTTTTAACTAAGACTTTTTTAACTGAATGGGAGAATTCTGCCTTTTGTACTCAGGGGAGTGTGAACACAGACAGCCCATATGTAAAAGAGAACTTTTTTTCCCTGTAACCAAAGCTCTTCAAGGTGGACTGTGCTCATTTACAGGCACCAGCAGCAGTTCCCTTTTTTTCTGAGTTTTAATATCAGTTCTGCTCTTGGGGAAACCATACAAGAGCCCTGAGGAGAACCACCACCCCCGGGAGGCACTGCTGGAAGCAGCTCTGTGGTAGCATTCCCTGTGACAATATGCCCTGAAGGATGCTCATTTCGGGCGAGTAACTTTCTTACGTGTAAAATACATTTTCAGTGACAAACCTGACAAACTCCCTCTGAGGAGCACTTACTGCCATTTTATTTAGCAAATTTGGTTATCTGTAATGCCAAAGATACCTCTTACTACATGGAGGTAGCCCTCAGAAATCTTCCACAGTGTACTAAATCTAACAATAAATGTTTATGA